>NC_054079.1:26406195-26706195 GCF_017639655.2 Falco naumanni
CTCACACAGCACTAGACCTGAATTGTATTGAGAAGTTGCAAAGTTATCCATCATTGGATGTCTTAGGAAGATCATAAAAATATCTGCCACATAGTTCTGCAATTAGTCTTCCTGACAAAGAATAGAATAGGTGACCTCTTGAAGTACCTTATAGCTCTCTGGTTCAGCACTGAATTTGTCTTGTCAGTGTGGACTTGAGGATTTCTAGACTCTAATAGTGTAGTACTGTGTGATGCTGACCTCCTGATCAGGATACAGACAATGATGAGGAAATGTTAAATTGTACTAGAGAAGCTGTGAGCTTTGGACAGGAGTAACAATGAGAGAGTTCAGCTAGTCAAATATGAACTGAAGCAGTGCTTCATCATGATGATATGTAGCAATGGAATTTTTGCTCACAATAAATGACAGCTTCCTAGAACAATGAGTCTTAGAACCCACAGTAGAAGATGCTATAGTGGGTTTCATCTTAAGTGATATGCACTCAAAATGATGTAGCTACTGGTATGGTCAAGGGTGCTTGACCACCCAACTCATTACCTAAGGTGCTAAGGCCTGGTCTGCAGCTCCTGGGGTTGTAAAACAGCCCAGAGAAGGGGAGAAGTGCACCACCACAAGAGAAAATATAACAAAAGGATTGTGGGTTGAAATAAGGACAGGGAGATCACTCAGCAATTACTGTCACAGGCAAAACAGACTCAACTTGGGGAAATTTAATTTTTTACCAAGCAAATCAGAGTAGGATAATGAGAAATAAGACCGAATCTTAAAAACACCTTCATAGAATCATAGAATGGCTTGAGTTGGAAGGGACCTTAAAGATCATCTAATTCCAACTCCCCTGCCATAGGCAGGCACACCTTCCACTAGAACAGGTAGCTCAAAGTCATATCCAACCTGGCCTTGAACACTTCCAGGGATGGGGCATCCACAACTTCTCTGGGCAACCTCTTCCAGTGCCTTACCACCCTCACAGTAAATAATTTCTTCCTAATCTAAATCTACCCTCTTTTAGTTTAAAATTATTACCCCTTGTCCTATCACTATATACCCTACTAAAGTCTGTCCCTATCTTTCTTATAAGCCACCTTTAAGTATTGAAAGACCACTATAAAGTCTCCCCAGAGTCTTTTTCAGGCTGAACAACCCCAACTCTCTCAGCCTGTCATCATAGGAGAGGTGCTCCAGCCCCCTGATCATTTTCGTGGCCCTCCTCTGGACTCATTCCAATAAGTCCATGTCCTTCTTATGTTGGGGGCTCCAAAGCTGAACACAGTACTCCAGGTGGGGCCTCATGAGAGCAGAACAGAGGGGAAGAATCACCTCCCTCAACCTGCTGGCCGCACTTCTTTTGATGCAGCCCAGGATTTGGTTGGCTTTCTGAGCTGCAAGCACACATTGCCAAGTCATGTTGATCTTTTAATCCACCAACACCCCCAAGTCCTTCTCCTCAGGGCTGCTCTCAATCCATTCTCTTCCCAGCCTGTATATGTGCTTGGGATTGCCCTGACCCACATGCATGAATTTGCACTTTCTTTCCCCTGCCCCTCCCTTCTTCCCAGGCTTAACTTTACTCCAGAGTTCTCTACCTCCTCCCCCCTAGCGGCACATCCGGATGGGGAATGGGAGTTGTGGTCAGTTCATCACATGTTGTCTCTGCTGCTCCTTCCTCATCAGGGGGAGTACTCTTCACTCTCTTCCCCTGCTACAGCATGAAGTCACTCCCACAGGAGACAGTTCTCCATGAGCTTCTCCAACGTGAGTCCTTCCTACAGGCTACAGCTCTTCATGAACTGCTCTAGCGTGAGTCCCTTCCATGGGATGCAGTCCTTCAGGAACAGACTGCTCCAGCGTAGGTCCACCACAGGTTCACAAGTCCTGCCAGCAAATCTGCTCTAGTGTGGGGTCCTCTCTCCACAGGTCCATGAGTCCTGCCAAGAGCCTGCCAGCTCCAGCGCAGGCTCTCTCCTTTTGGGCGCATTCACCTGCTTCAGTGTGGGGTCCTCCACAGGCTGCTGGTGGATATCCTCCACCATGGACCTCCACGAGCTGCAGGGGAACAGCATGCCTCACTAATGTCTTTACCATGGGCTGCAGGGGAATCTCTACTCTGGCGCCTGGAGCACCTCCTTCCCCTCCTTCTTCACTGACCTCAGTGTCTGCAGAGTTGTTTCACGTTTTCTCACTCCTCTCTCCAGCTGCAGTTGCTCAGTTTTCTTTCCCCTCCCCCCTTCTTAAATATGTTATCACAGAGGTGTTACCACTGTTGCTGATTGGCTTGGCCTTGGCCAGCAGTGGGTTCATCTTGGAGACAGCTTGCATTGGCTCTATCGTACACAGGGGAAGCTTCTAGCAGCTTCTCACAGAAGTCACCCCTGTAGCCCTCTTCACTACCAAAACCTTGCTACGCAAACCTATTACACCTTGCCTTACCTAGTATAATCCTGTTGGTATCCCCTTCCCCCATCATTTCTAGTTTAAAACTCTCTCACTCAGCCCTGCCAACTTACACCCTGACTCATATTCCCCATTGTGACAAGTGGATCCCATCAGGCCCCAGCATACCTTGTCTCTTGAATACTCTTGCATGGTTTAAAACCCCAAACTTTTGGTGCAGGCACCATTATTGGAGTTGGGTATTGATATACTGGGCTTGTGGGTTTCTGCTGAGGTCTCCCCCTATTACTGGGAGGACTGAGGAAAATACTGCCTGTGCTCCTGAATTTTTTACTATTCTTCCCAGGTCTCTGAAGTCTGTTTTGATTAACCTCAGACGTTTTGTTGTGACATCATTTGTACCCACGTGAAAGAGCAGGAATGGATAGTAGTCTGAATGTTGAACTAGGCTCTTCAGTCTTGTGGTGACATCCCTAATTCGGGCCCCAGGGAGGCAGCAAGCTTCCTTGAAAGAGGGTCTGGTCTGCAAACATCTGCTTCCGTTCTGCACAGGAGGGACTCACCAATGACCATAACTCACTGTTGTTTCTTCTTGGTGCTGGTCTTACTGTGGGTTTTGTTGTGAGGGGTTGGTGTCTCTCTGATCTTGGCAAGACTGCTTGCTCAGGTTCCTCCTCTTTCTCATTATGCACTTCATCTGCTATACCCAGGGCCTTGTACCTGTTCAGTAAAGTTATCTCGGAGGGTAGCTTAGAGGGTAAGGAGGGGTTTCTCTTACCGCTCTCTACTGTAACACTCTTCCACCCCTCCTTATCCCTTGTGACACTGCTTTCCTCCTGGCACAAAGCAGATCCAGGACCTGCCTCCACAGTGGTCATGCTGAGTTGTCTCCTGTGCATCATAGGTGTCAGAGTATGTCTCCATTGATCAATCTCCCTATCAGAGTATTGAATACTCCTCAGTCTGCTCACCTCCTCCCGCAGCTCAGCCACCAAGCAGAGTAGCTCATCAGTTTGGTCACATCTCCCACAGTGTTGCTTACAATCACTTTCCACCTCTAGGAATATCCCTTCACACATCCCACAGCCGGAAACCTGGGTGGTTGCATGCTTGAACAGGAGCTCTCTCTGTGTGGCTGTGTCCTGGTTTCAGCTGGAATAGAGTTAATTTTCTTCTTAGTAGCTGGGGCAGTGCTGTGTTTTGGCTCTGATGTGAGAACAATGTTGATAACGCACTGAGGTTTTTAATTGTTGCTGGGTAATGTTTATACTAAGTCAAGGACCTTTCAGTTTCTTGGGCCCTGCCAGCCAGAGGGCTGGAGGGGCACAAGAAATTGGGAGAGGACACAGCCAGGACAGCTGACCCAAACTAGCCGAAGGGATATTCCATACCATATGACATCATGCTGAGTATATAAACTGGGGGAAGAAGAAGGAAGGAGGGGACATTTGGCATTATGGCATTTGTCTTCCCAAGTAACCGTTACACGTGACGGAGCCCTGCTTTCCTGGGGATGGCCGAACACCTGCCTGCCCATGGGAAGTGGTGAATGAATTCCTTGTTTTGCTTTGCTTGCATGCGCGGCTTTTGCTTCACCTATTAAACTGTTCTTATCTCAACCCTCGAGTTTTACATTCGTTTCTGATTCTCCTCCCCATCCCTCTGGGTAAGGGGGAGTGAGGATGTGTCTGTGTGGTACTTGGTTGCCATCTGGGGTTAAACTATGACAGGCTGCATTGGTTCTACCAGGTGCTAGAAGCTCAGAAGTAGGGGACACTGCATTTTGCCAGATGGTCACCATGCTGCCCTGCACCTGCCTGCTGCCGTACACCTGCCCACCAATCAAAAGTCAGAGTAGGGCAATGAGAAATAAAAACTAACCTTAAAACACCTCCCCCCCCCCCCCCCCCCCCTTCTTCCCTGGCTTGACTCCTGGCTTCCCTAACTCTTCCCTTCAAGCAGCACAGAAGGAACAGGGAATGGAGGTTCTGATCAGTTCATCACACATTGTCTCTGCTGCTCCTTCCTCCTTGCTCTCTTCCCCTGCTCCAGCATGGGGTCCTACTCATGGGAGACAGTCCTCCATGAACTTCTCCAGTGTGGGTCTTTCCCACTGGCTGCAGCTCTTCACAGACTGCTCCAGCATGGTTTCTTTCCATGGAGTGTGGTCCTTCAGGAATGGACTACTCCAGTGTGGGTTCTCTCCTTTGGGCGTGTCCAGCTACTTTGGTGTGGAGTCCACCACAGGCTGCAGGTGGATATCTGCTCCATCATGGACTTCACCACAGGTTGCAGGGGAATCTCTGCTCTGGTGCCTGGAGCACCTCCTCCCCCTCCTTCTTCACTGACCTTAGTGTCTGCAGAGTTGTTTCTCTCATATATTCTCACTGCTGTGTCTCCCAGCTGCAGTTGTGCAGCAGTTCCTTCCCCCCTCCTCCCTTCTTAAATATGCTATCACAGAGGCACTACCACCATTGCTGATTGGCTCAGCTTTGGCCAGCAGTGGGTCTGTCCTGGAGCCACCTGGCACTGCGTCTGTTGGACATGGGGGAAGCTTCTGGCAGCTTCTCACAGAAGCCACCCCTGCAGCCCCTCCACTACCAAAACATTGCCATGTAAACCCCAATACACATGGTTTCCCTAAAAGCAGTTCCCACTATCGCTATTGGGAGATAGAGTACTGGTCTAAATGGATCAGGGGTCTGACCTAGTAGGACATTTCTTATTTTCTTAATTAAAAAAATGTTTATTTACTCTGAGACAGATAAAAGATTAGCATTTGTGATAGTCATGTGTTTAAATGGGGTTTATTTAATTCTTTGTATTTATATTATTTTTATACTTATGCAGATGATGCTTTTCATATACTTTCAGTTCAAGTATTCTCACATTTGTGCTCAGAGAAAGTGCAGCGTTTTTTTCTTAGTCTTGAATAGGAACACTAAGACATTTGGTCTTACTAGTGACCTGAGAACTGTAAAATTTTAGCTTCTTCAGAGAAATTGTTTAAACTTATTGTGGAACAAAGTGCAAACTTATCATGAATCTATTAGATTTATGTCAACCACATGTATTGATGTTTGTATACATTGAAATCACCATAAGAATTTTCTTTTTTTCTTTATTCTCAGGAAAGGAGACTGTGAAAGCCAAAGATCGGTGTGATAAAGCCACTATGAAACTTCATATATTGCATAATCAATATGTATTGGCACTGAAAGGAGCACAGTTACATCAGCACCAATATTATGACACTACACTTCCTCTGTTACTTGATTCACTACAGAAGATGGAAGAAGAAATGATTAAAGCCCTGTAAGCTGTATTTTCTTATATTTTTCTCATTTCCACATTTTATGTATAATATCCTAATTAATTTATAGTATTATTAGAAAATAATAAATCTTCATCAATTATTTGTATATCGAGGATAATGAAAAAGCTGTTTTCTTCTTTCTGTTGACAACAATTGTGCATGGAGAAGTCTGTTCAAATAAATGCAGATAGTAATTTTAAGGGGTTACTTAAGCATTTTAGTGAGAGACTGTCTTCTCATAAAACTTTTAAAATCTTAGAGATTAACTTCAGTGTTTATAGTTAACCTCATGCTTTATCCTTAGCTTCAGCTGGAATACTATGGCAAATTAACATGCTTTAACTTGTTCAGCCCTGAATTGGTAAGACAGTTGGACTAGATGATTGTTGTAGGTCCCTTCCAACTGAAATTATTCTATTCTATTCTATTCTATTCTATTCTATTCTATTCTATTCTATTCTATTCTATTCTATTCTAAAGTTAGTTGCCTCTCCAGTAGCCTTATTTTTGTGAAATTCTGCCGGGAACCAATTTGGTTTAAAATGGCCAACAATCTTGAAAGTCATTTGGGATGAGGGCCAGGCAGGTGCATGGTTACTTATTTGTGTGCAAATAGCAGGATCATATAAACCTAATTTCATTGTATGGAATCCAGCCTTAAAAATACAATTACTTTTTTCTGAAATATCATTCCCCACATCACTGATGAAGATGTGCAAATTGATCTCAGAGAATTGTCAATGAGGACTCTAAGCTATCTTTTCTGATTTGTAACCACCATGCTGTGTCTTTGACTTTCCTTAAGAATATGAGTTGGTTTGGGAGACTGTTCTGTAGATCTTTCTCTAAGACATTCTGAGGGCTGCAATTAAAAAATATTGCTTGTAAATCACTTAATCTAAAAGAAAAACAAGTTACCTCTTTTTGTAAGTATTGTTCATTTAGATGGGAGACACTCTTCTATCTCTCATTTTCTTACCTTTTCCAAAGTCTACATTCATCTTGACTTCAGCACATAGGAAGTGAAGGAGAGTTGAGGGTTTCATGCTTTATATGCTTAGGTGATACAGACGATATTAACAGCCTCATGAAGTTTCATTGCTCCCTTTGATTCTGGTACAGTTATGTAAATGAAATAGACCTCTATAGTAGTCTCTGCACAGTCCTTTTAATCTTAATTTTGTATGTAAAATCACAGCAAGAGACTTCAGTTCAATTTGTGTGCTGTAATTAATGTGATTTTTCATAACTGTGAATTATGATAATTCACTGAAGAGTTTCATCATTGAAAAAAAAACCATTGAACCCAATTTTCTTTGTCATCTTTGGAATAAAAAGCTGTAAAAATATTCTTGTCACTAAATAAACATTTTCAGTGATATCTGAATCTATTGGAAAATTACTGTTGTCTAATATCTTTGGGCTTAATTCTACAAAAGGAGATGGTGATTTCAAGTGTGGGGTTGGTGTAGCTATCTGTGTGACATATACTTTGTTAATAATCTTGGTTTTGCAAATCAATTAGTTTGGTAAACTTGAAGTGTATATTAACATCACTAATTATTTTTTAAAAATAATTAACATAGATTCCATTTCTTTTAGATCTGACATTGCTGTAGTTGACATTAATGAATTCTGTTGTCTGTTTTCTTCTTAGAAAAAGTACTGAAGGAATACAAGCTGATAATATTTTTTATAAAATAAACATAACTTGAGATCTTATCATCCAGGAAAAATCTGCTGATACTTTTTTTCCTGCACATTCCTCTGGGATGGTCAAAATTCATCAGTATTAAAAAAAAATACTCACCATGCTTCAGAAACTGAAAAACCTGTCAAAAATAAAAATGAAATAGGAAATTATTATGAAGGGCTATTTATGGAAAGCTAAAACTTGAAGACTAGGAAGGTGTTTTGGGGAAATATCACTGTATGCTATTAAATGTAGTGGTAAAATATCACATATTATTTTCTTTTACCATTCCCTAATCACTTGCTTTTGCCTACTGTTGCGGGCAGGTCATTAGACTAGATGGCTTGTACTTTTTCACGTCAATTTTTTGTTTGATTTTTTTTCTTCTTGTAAATATATGTGAACTTGTGACTTATGCTTATTTTTGTCCTAATGACCAAATAATAAAATCAAGATATGAAAGAGAACGCTTAAGGTAATGGAGAAAGCCAGGTCTTAAAGGAAATGCACACTGACTATTTTTTTTTACTCTTTTTACCATATGTCAGAATATACTTATTTTGTCAGTCAGGAGATTGTGAAAAGCTTCTGTATAAATAATAACTAGCATAAGTTTTCTGGTCATAAAGCAGGGTGTCATCAATGAGCTGTATATATTCCTTTTCCCTGTAATCTCTACAGCTTTAATTTAACTACACTATATGTAGATGCACTGTAATTAGTATAAAGGAGCATGGTCTTGGAGACTTCTCTACTCATAGCCAATCTGTAAAGAAGAGGTCACAATTGATCTGTTATTTTTTTGAGTAATATATGGTCTTTTTTTTCCTCCCTTTTTAGCCAGTTGAAACAAGAGTTTGTCATAGCAGAAAACTGAAAGCCTGAAGCATCATCGTTATATGCCTTCAATACCATGTTATACACTATAGTTTTTTTTCTCTCTAGAAAAGGAATCTTGGATGAATATAGCCAGATCACCAGTCTTGTAACTGAAGAGATTGCGAATGTCCATAAAGAGATCCAGACTTCTGTTGAACAGATAGACCCTAACTCTGAGTATAATGACTTCATAGATACACATAGGTATAAGTTTTCATCTTGGTGTACATGTTCATGTTTCTTCTGGAGGAAAAATTTGTATTAAACTACAACACTTCTAAAGTGATCAGAGTTGTATTTTTTTGTTTGGTTTCTTTTAAATTGTTATTTGTAAAGTATTGTCCTACTTGAAAAGCTAATCCACTTGCATGCACAGACAGTTGCCTGAATGTCAGGTTTTTAACCTGTTTCTTCAACCACCCATCTCTTTGGCTGTCTCCAGAAAAACAGAATTCCAATTACTATTATCACATATGAAGAGCCATAATATTGGTACTAGCAGCAGACTATACATAGAATCATAGAATCATTTTGGTTGGAAAAGACCTTTGAGATCATCAAGTCCAACCATTAACCTAACACTGCCAGGTCCACCACTAAACCATGTCCCTAAGCACCACATCTATGCGTTTTTTAAATACCTGCAGGGATGGTGACTCAACCACCTCCCTGGGCACCCTGTTCCAATGCTTGACAACCTCTTCAGTGAGGAAATTTTTCACAATATCCAACCTAAACCTCTGCTGGCACAACTTGAGGCTGTTTCCCCTCATCCTATCACTTGTTACTTGGGAAAGGAGACTGACACTCACCTCACTACAGCCTCCTTTCAGGTAGTTGTAGAGAGCAATAAGGTCTCCCCTGAGCCTCCTCTTCTCCAGACTAAACAACCCCAGTTCCCTCAACTGCTCCTCATAAGACTTGTTCTCTAGACCCTTCACCTGCTTTGTTGCTCTTCTTTGGACACGTGATAACCCAGATTCAGTGTGAGCTAATTTAGTGTGTATTTTGTATCCTGGGCTAAGTTAAGTTTCTCGGTTATATTTCTCTCATTGCCTATATTCTAAATAGTTTAAAGTGAACTCTAGGTACCCCTGTATACACTGCAGTTATTGCAAAGTAGTGACTGAAACAACAAAATATGCAGGTAATGCAAGAAAGTTTTTAATTTAAAAAATAAACTTTATTTGCTGTTTATTGAACTGATCTTGCATATTGGTACATAAGTGGATAGTCCTAAGACTTCTTGTATTATCCTTTGTTATTAATGTGCAGATTGATAACTGTCATGTGCAGATTTATAGCTGGATCAGCTATATATATTTATATCAGTGGATCTATACCCCCTTATATATATATATATTATATATAATAGATACCCCCTTAAAACCTTGATTATGTTGTGATATTAATTCAAAGAATTAAGACTGTGTCCTTTATTTAACGTAAAAAGAATATATATCCTATTGTTGTTTTTGCTTTATCTCATATGTAATTTTAACTATATTCTAGTTATTAATAATTCAAAACACCAATTTTCTTTATGATCTAAAGATACATGTTAATTTTGCAAATATAACTTTTATTTGCTAAATTAGGTCATCAGAAGTTGTTGAACAAGCAATAGAGTTTGATATGTCTTTACTAGAAGAAAATGAAAACCTTCAAGCTAATGAGATCATGTGGAATAATCTAACAGCAGAAAGTTTACAAGTCACGTAAGTTTTCTTTAAAAATTTTAATACTTCAGAAATTGTCATACACAATGTCTAGGCTCTATCATCTCATTGCATAGCTGTGTCCTGACTTTTAAGGTCCAGTTTCTGCAATAATGTTTTTAAGCTATAGACTTTTGCCCATTGCACTTTTTATTGTTCCTTTGCACAAAATACTCTCCCCCAAATCCCCCCAAATCAAAAAAGCAGCACTTGCCTGATCTTTCAATCTAGTCTCTCCTCCTCACTAGTTAATTTTTACAGTGCCCCAAATTCAACATGAATTCTCCCTGTGAACTTAATGATTTTCTCAAAGGTGCTTCCACATTCAGTATTATAGAAAAAATAGTGAAATCTGTTTATGAAGCCACTGAGTATAGTGATGTAGTCAGTTATGCAAATTGCCAACCAGGAAATCATAGAATTATAGAATCATAGAAACATTTAGGTTGGAAAAGACCTTTAAGATCATCAAGTCCAACCATTAACCCAGGACTGCCAAGTCCACCACTAAACCATGTCCCTAAGCACCCTACATGTTTTTTAAACATCTCCAGGGATGGTGATTCCACAACCACCCTGGGCAGCCTGTTCCAGTACTTGGCCACCCATTCAGTGAGGAAAATTTTCCTAATATCCAATCTAAACCTGTTCATAAATACATTTGTTTTACCTGTTTTGTAGGTGTTGTGTTTTGTTTTCCAAAGAAAATTCTTATTCACTGTTATAACCTTTAATATGTATTAATTTACTAACATCAATGTAGCTGTACTAACAGTGATCTAATGTAGATTGAGTGCACCCTCAGCAAGTTTGCCAATGACACCAAGCTGAGAGGTGCAGTCAACACGCTTGAGGGAAGGGATGCTGTCCAGAGGGACCTTGACAGGCTTGAGAGGTGGGCCCATGAGAACGTCATGAAATTCAACAAGGCCAAGTGAAAGGTCCTGCACCTGGGTTGGGACAACCCCAACTATAAATACAGGCTGGGCAGAGAATGGATTGAGAGCAGCCCTGAGGAAAAGGACTTGGGGGTGTTGGGGGAAGAAAAGCTCAGCATGGCCCAACAATGTGCTTGCAGCTCAGAAAGCACACCAAATCCTGGGTTGCATCAAAAGAAGTGCGGCCAGCAGGTTGAGGGAGGTGATCCTACCCCTCTATTCTGCTCTCATGAGACCCCACCTGGAGTACTGTGTTCAGCTTTGGAGCCCCCAACATAAGAAGGACATGGACTTATTGGAATGAGTCCAGAGGAGGGCCACGAAAATGATCAGGGGGCTGGAGCACCTCTCCTATGATGACAGGCTGAGAGAGTTGGGGTTGTTCAGCCTGAAGAGAAGGCTCCGGGGAGACTTTATAGTGGCCTTCCAGTACCTAAAGTGGGCCTGCAAGAAAGCTGGAGAGGGACTTTTTAGAAGGGCATATAGTGATAGGGCAAGGGGGAATGGTTTTAAACTGAGAGAGAGTAGATTTAGATTAGATATTATGAAGAAAATGTTTACTATGAAGTGAGGCACTGGAAGAGGTTGCCCAGAGAAGTTGTGGATGCCCCATCCCTGGAAGTGTTTAAGGCCAGGTTGGATGGGACTTTGAGCAACCTGTTCTAGTGGAAGGTGTCCCTGCCCATGGAAGGGGGTTGGAATTAGATGATCTTTAAGGTCCCTTCCAACCCAAACCATTCTATGATTCTATGATATATTCTTCATCATTACTAAATTGAGATTATTCCTGCTTGAACTATGTATTTGTTGTCCAGCTAGATGTACTTCAGCATAGTTACAAGGAAAAAATATATACTAAAACTCTCTTTTGAAAGGTCTTTCTTACAATTTTTATAAGATTCTACCTTCCACAGCTCAAAAATAGAAATAACTTCTTTTTTTGCTTGTCTTCCATATCCCAGTGTTTAGAAGTAAGCCATCAGCATGTCTAAGCAAAGCAGCTTAAACACTGCATTTTTAGCAAATGATTTTGTTGAAATTTGTGTTTGTAAATAAGTATCTTAATATTTTCATAAATATAATTTTTTAAATACAACTTCCAGTGAGTCCTGTTACAAAGCTTTTAGTCATGCACTTTAAATTCTTTGATACATTTGAGAGAGAAATTTTATGCTGTGATTTTATTTTTGGAACAGGTATCAAATAGTTCTTTGAAGTGTTGCTGCATGCCAACTTTCTGGTATGGAGTATATTAGGGCCTCTGAGCAAATGACTCTGACTATATTAGGTCAGACCAAAGACTGACATAGCCAACTTTCTTATCTCTGACATTAGCCCAAAGGGAAAGTCTTGGCAAGACAACAAGAACAGGATGTGTGTGCATTCCCCAGAATGTTCTCTCAGCCTCCCATAATTTGCAGATTAGAATTTTTTTGAGCCAGAAGTAATATTTGTTTGTAATAGCCTTAGATGTATTTTTCTTTCATTAATTTGTCCAGTCAGTTTCAATATGTATAAGTATCTATTGTCCACAGGTCAAGAAATTCCAAAGATCAATTTAACATTATGTGGACCTGTTACTTCCTAGTTTCTTTTTATGACTCTAAGCTCCTGTTTTGGAAGACAATAGGAACAATGTACTGCTTTCCACCCCATTCATGATATTGTAAATTTTTATCATACTCCTGCACTGTCATCTTTCTTTTCAAAGCAAACAGTCTTTAGCTTTAGTCCTTCCTTTCCCAAAACTTCTTAACTTTTATTAAGCTTGTTATCTATCTTTGATTTTTTTTCAAGGTTACTGTACTGGTTTTGAGATAAATGATCAGAATTGCACAGGTAATCCAGATACATAGATTAGAGAGAGGCATATCAACGTTTCCTATGTTCTTATTCTGCTTAATTTTTTAAAAAAACGAGACAATCCTTCTCTTTGATTTTTCTGACCACTGTTGAGTATCAAGTCAGTATTTTAATGGAAATGTCTGTTGTAACCCCAAGATTCTCATTTCTTAGTGGTAATGGTCAGCCATTAACTGTATAAAGTTTTGGATTTTTTCCCCCTTGTATATTTGTTTATTTTAATATACATTGAGATTAATTTTCCAAATGGCAGTCCAGTTACTGATTCTCATAAGATTCAGACAAATCCTTTTGCATTATTCACATTCAGCCCCTTCTTTACTACCTCAAATAACATTGTACTGTCAACATTCTTGGTCACTTTTTAAATTGTTGTTTCATCTCAGTTGTTATAAACATATTAAGCAGTGCAGATTTTTGTGGATCTCTACTAGTTATCTCCTGGCACTGTAAAAACTGACTCTTTATTATTATCCTCTTTCTTCTTTTTTTAATTGTTTTTAATACAAGCAAGAATCTTTCTTCTTATGACTGCTTAGTTTTCTTTAAACACTTTTGCTTGATATACCTTGTCAACTGCTTTTTAGATAGCTTTTACTAGAATCTTGCTTTAAAACTACTAGAAAAATATAGCATGCTTGCATCAACTTATTCTGCATTGACTAGATATTCTCAAATAAGGTGTATTACATCCTTTCTTGATAGATGATAGCTTTTTAAAGATCCATTCTGTATGTTCTGAAACAATAGGAATTTGACCGTTGACCTTTAGAGCTGAGATCATGGTCTTGGATCTTCAAAATACTGCATCGTTATGTTTCTGCAGTGGAAAACTACTTCCAGCATCTAGCAATTATCATAAATCTAATACATATACTGGTCTTATTTCCCAGACATTGAATGGATTAGAAGTTATATGTTAATTCAGAATCAAGAATTTTTGGTCAAACCAATAATTTTTTTGAGTATATGAGAATGACAATTTTATGTGCATTATTGAAGGTTTTAATAAAATATATTCTAGGGACAAGTTATGACAAAACTGGCTCAGTTTTATGCTTTCAGGTAAGTTTCTGTTTATGAATAAAAAAGATTTGACAGAAAGAGGTAGTTAAAAGTCAAGAGTTTATTAGGGAACTTTTAAAAGTAATTAGAGAGATGTAGTGTCTCCTGATAAATCATAGAACAGGGGTCCTCAAAGTACAGCCCGCGGGTCGGATATGGCCCCCCAGGGTCCTCAGTCCGGCTCCCGGTATTTAAAGAACACCCCCCCCCCCCCCCCCCCCCCCCCCCCCCCCGCCGGGGGTTGGGGGGGGAAACCAAGCAGCTGCAGATGACCTCCTGCCACTTCATCCGTGCCCCGGCCCCCTGGTTAAAAAGTTTGAGGACCCCTGTCATAGAATCATAGAATGGTTTGGGTTGGAAGGGACCTTAAAGATCAAGTACTATATAAGTATATAAGTATCAAGTACTATATGTATTTTACCTTTTTCCAACTTTTTACTATATCTTTTATTGAAATTGTGCTTGAAAATACAGGGGAAGCAGAGTAAGATACTTGAAAATGGATAGATAAGTGCCAAGAAGGAAAGGATATTTTTTTAATTATTCTCCTAGCTTAGTTTGAAGTCAAATCATATTTTTTGTTATGTGAGCCTTATGTCTGCTTTGTGTAGAGCTGACTGACAATTATATCTTAAAGTCTCATTTTACATTTGTTGACTTTTTTTGGTATTGGAGTGTTTGCCAGTATAATTGAAAAGTGTCAATAATGGTTTTAATGTGTAATAATAGTTTCTCAGTTAATGTTGAGTATTCTTGTAGAAATTTTACCTTTATTTTGGACTTACCATTACCAAAAATTTTGTAGATTTAAAAAAGTTAGTCATATAGAGAAGAATATACAGATCACTCTTATACTAAAAAGTATTGTTTTAACTTGCAAAGCAAAACCTACTGATTCTGGTTTTATTATTTCTAGAGATTAATACATCACAACTACTGATTGTACATATTTATCTAACATACTTCAACAGTCTGAAGGGTTTCATTTTTCATATAAATTCTCATGAATTAGCAATTCTGGTGGTTTGGCCCTGGCTGGATGCTAGGTGCCCACCAAAGCTGCTCTATCACTTCCCTCCTGAACCGTACAGGGGAGAGAAAATATAATGAAAGGCTCATAGATCGAGATAAGAACAGGGAGATCACTCAGCAATTACTGTCATGGAAAAAATAGACTCAACTTGGGGAAATTAGTTTAATTTATTACCATTCAAATCAGAGTAGGATAATGAGAACTAAAAATCAAAACTTAAAAACACCTTCTGCCCACCTCTCCCTTCTTCCTGGGCTCAACTTCACTCCTGATTTCTCTACTTCCTCTCCTTGCGTGGCGCAGAGGAACAGGGAATGGGGGTTGCGGTCAGTTCATCACACATCATTTCTGCCACTCCTTCCTCCTCACACTTTCCCCTGCTCCAGTGTGAGGTCCCTCCCATGGGAGACAGTTCTCCACAAACTTCTCCAACATGAGTCCTTCTCACAGGCTGTAGTTCTTCATGAACTGCTCCAGCATGGGTCCCTTCCACAGGGTGCAGTCCTTCAGGAATGGACTGCTCAAGCATAGGTCCCCTCTGGGGTCATAAGTTCTGCCAGCAAACCTGTTTCAGCATGGGCTCTTTTCTCCACGGGTTCACAAGTTCTACCAGCAAACCTGCTTTAGCCATGCTTCCCATGGATCACAGCCTCCTTCAGGCATCCACCTGTCCCAGTGTGGGGTCCTCCATGGGCTGTAGGGGAATCTCTGCTCTGGTGCCTGGAGCACCTCCTCCCCCTCCCTCTTTACTGGCCTTAGTGTCTGCAGAGTTGTTTCTCTCACATATTCTCACTCCTCTCTCCAGTTGCAATTTTGTATTGCACAGATTTCCCCCCCTTAAATAGGCACTACAGAGGCACTACCTACTGTTGCTGATTGGTTTGACCTTGGCCAGCAGCGGGTCTGTCTTGGAGCTGGCTGGCATTGGCCCTATCAAACATAGGGGAAGCTTCTAGCAACTTCTCACAGAAGTCACCCCAGTAGCCCCCCCGCTACCAAAACCTTACCACACAAACCCACTACAGCAATATATTAGGAAAGAATTAATCCACATAATGTGTCATGCATTCTGGCAGATTCAGGGAGCAGATAATTCTCTATGTTTGTATGTATCCACAATCTAGTATGGATTCTATAACATAGATTAATAATATAATATAATATAAAGGTACAGCCAGAAAAAAGGCCGATGACCAGCAAATAACATATTTTGAAGACTAATGCTCATTTTCATCTATAGGAAAAATATTTGAATGTTTCCAAATATGTTCCATGTGCGTATGCATACAATAGATTTCTGAAATGTATGTATTACAGGTTAAAAACAGTAATAGAAGAATTGATTCAGACACAGCAGACACTTTTGAGCAAAGAGAAACTTGTGTTGGAACTAGAGAAAAAATTAGAAGAGTCCTCTAAGACTTGTGAAAAAACATCAGAGTAAGTACAACTAAAATATCAAAATATAATTTGAGATAAATTTGTCTGTAATGCAGTTCCTAAGACTTAAATATGAAATAATTTGCACTAACATTGTTTTTCTTTAGTAAGAAATTATTATTATCAACGACAACAAAAAGTTAGTTTCCCATGTCTTAAATAAACCTTCCCTGCTCCAGATCCTAATTAATTAGAGAACTGAGCAGCTCCTTTAATTTGGTTTAATTGTCATACTATTGGAATGGCTCAAGAAATGGACCTTTGGTTAGCAGTGTAACTTCAACTTGATGGAAAAAAGGAATCAATTCAGATTGTCTATCTGACAGTTAATTGTATAGATATGATTTTATGAAAGACTTTTCAGAGCCATATGCAAGATATGCAAACTTTCTTATGCAATAATGTAGAACCAATGCCCTGTAATACTGACTAGTAAATAATGAAAGTGAGGGATTAATTGGTGTTTTACAGTGCCACAAATAAACATTTATTATAAATAATAAATTTTGATCAAGATTATTGGTCTTTTTTCTAACTTTGATTAAGTTTCACATCACAGTCTGAAGTTATAACAACAGATAAATAACTTCTGTCTGTAGTGATGTTTTTCCAATTTTTGTGATTGATCAGAATCTTACTAACTTGGTCATAAATATTGGTTTGCAATACCAATGAAATGGAATGCAAGTCCTCAGATAATTGTCTTAATTGAAAAAGACTTCTAAGCTCTCCATTGAAGGCATCTTGTAACTTGATACACTGAGCAGTATTTTATTCATATATGAAACTTTATATATATAATTGTTCTGATTTGATGGTTTCCTGTTCTTTCTTTGATAGTCTACACATACTCACAGTATGTATATTTTCCCATTTTTCAATTCTTGACCTACCTTCTTTGCTGTATATAGCTTAAGGGATAAACACTTTGTAATAGATGAGTTTTGTGGGGTTTTAAGCATTATGACTTTGTTTTTCCCTCATGCTTCTTTTCCCTTAGGAATGTTTCTTCAGTATTGTCTTGTCCATTATATCTCTCTGAAAGTGTTTTTTTGTCCCTGCCTTTCCTGCTGTAGGTAGGCTCCTTTGATCCTGTAGCAGATGTTTGTATTTTTGAGGAGATGATCTCAGTGTAGACTCCAGCTGTATCTGTGAGTCTTTTTAAAAAGCATGGGATCTGGCTTAGATTTCTAGGTGTAAGACATAAGCTTCCCTGAAATCACCCATTCTGTTTTGGCATTGGTTATGTCTTCCACCAACAGACTTCATTTTCATTTTTAACTGAAGAATGACCAGGACATTTTTGATAGTTTAGCTCTTCTTATACAAGTACTTATGGACCCTAGAAGGTCTCAATCAACTGTTGCATATTCTTGACTGCTGTCACATGATATAGCAACAGCCTCAGCATTGCAAAGCAAGGTCAAAGGCAAGGGCGGTTGAGCAATGAATGAAAGCTTGCCTCTTGAGCCAGTGGTCATCCTGCTGGTGGATGAGCTGGTCAAGTCAGACTGCTTGACTGAGAGTTTAGCACCTTCAAAGAGCTTTAATGCAAGTTTCTCTCATGAAAGAGAGGAGGTAACCACCAAATTCAAGAGTTTTAAAGTCTGTTATTGTTGAGTCTCACGCAAGATGCTGAGGTTAGCCCTTCAGTGCTGAGGAAATATTCCCTGGTTCTGCTTTATCTGGGCAAAATGAAGGTCAAGTCTGCAAAATTGTTTTCTGTCTCTTCACTGGAACCAGTTTGGACTTCAGCTCGCTTCTTTCTGACACAACCTCAGCATTTCCAGTTCTGAGCTGTTGAGTGACTTTGCAGTGTGTACTAGATCTGACTGGGATGGAGTTAACTTTCCTCATAGCAGCCCATATGGTGCTGTGTTTTGCATTAGTGGTTAGAACAGTGTTCATAACAGACCAATGTTTTGGCTATTGCTGAACAGTGCTTGCACAGCATCAAGGCTTTCTCCCCCCTCCCCCCACCAAAGCCCAGATGAGTGGGAGTGGGCAAGAGGTTGGGAGGGGACATAGCCAGGACAGCTGAAATAAACTGACCAAAAGGATATTCCATACCATATGACATCTGCTCAGCAATAAAAGCTAAGAGAAAGGATGAGAAAGGGGAGACATTTGTGGTTATGTTATGACGTTTGTCTTCCCAAGCAACCATTATGTGTGTTGAGGCCCTGTATTCCAGACCTGCCAATGGGAAGTAGCGGATGAATTCCTCTTTTTGCTTTGCTGGTGCATGCAGCTTTTGCATTCCCTATTAAACTATCATTATCTAGATTCATGGGTCTTCTCACCTTCCTTCTGTTTTCTCTCCATCCCATTGTAGGAGAGTAGAGTGGGAGAGAGGCAGAGTGGGTGTTTGACAGATGGATGGGGTCAAACCACCACAGTGTTTTTTGGTGCCTCATGTTGGTCTTCTCACAGAGGTCACACCTGCAGCCTCCCAGCTACCAAAACCTTGCCATATAAACCCAATACCACTTTCCAATCTGTTGCCCTGATCCAGTCTCACAAGGACTCTTCACACAAGATCTTACTCTGTGAGCTCTTGTTAGCCTCAAGGACCATAAAGTTTGACTTGATGGAAGCCACAGCTAAAGAGTTTTATAGGGGCTACTTCTTCATGCATAGATGGAACAGGGAATGTTCTGTTTTGGCAAAATGAAAATATTTAGTGTTTCAGATACTTTTCAGCAGATTACCTGGTGCACATCTTGCCACATTTCAGGAAAGAGAACAGTTCATGTCTTTTAACTTGCAGGATCCATCTTATTATCTCTGGATCATGATGAGCTGTAACCATTCAGAGTTTGGGGTGTTTTCATTTTAGCTGATGTGGTGTATTCACCAAAGTCTTGCTGATAGTGAAAGGCCATAATTTTCACAGGGAGATCTTTTTTCTTTTTTCTCTCTCATAATGAAGACCAGATGATAGAACATTATTTTGAGTAGAGATTGTTCACTTCTTTGTGTGATACTTTTAAACTTCAGCAGTCTCATGCCAAACTTCACTTCCAGGACCTCCAGTTGTATCTTCATACATCATACTGATCCTTTCCCCATGAATGATCATTCTGCTGATTATCAGATATTTTTTTTTTTGGTGACTTAGTACAATGCACGTTTTTAGGGATATGACTTTTAATCTTTTCCTGCCAACAAGAATTTTATGACAGAGTGTTCCCTTATTATTTTGGAACCTACTTGAATAATCATCTGACTCAGGATCACTTTGTGAAGAAACAGTCTATTGATATCCATGATATTTGGCCTGTAGTGCATTCAGAATATGTCTATTTCACATTCAGTGTTTACATTTACAGGTTATGACAGAGCAACTTCTTGCTGCATCAACAAACAAGGTTGAATCAGGTCTCCTCTGCTTTGTTAAGAGAGGACTGAAGATGTGGATGTATGGAATTGTTGATGAGGTTGATATTTGAATTGTTTTTTCTGGATTTTCCAGATCTTTTGTGGACAGTGTCAGCAGAGCTGTGTGAATCTTGTTCATGAGTAGAACAACCAACATCATTCGTAAGAGAGGAATTACATGAGCCAGATTTGTTTGTTGTTAGGGCAAAGAGAAATACTTTAATTTCTGCTCAGGAGTGGGTTGTTGTCAGGGATAACTTCTACATTTCCTTTTTTTCCCCCTAAGAATTGGAGGACTGGCAGGAGGGTTTGTCTTCCAGAGGTTATTCTCAAGGCGTAGAGTGACAGAATACTATTATTTTTCTATACACTGTCCTCATTCTTGGTAGTTCTGGTCTCTCAACCTGCTTCATCTGTCCTTTCAAACCATGAGAACTCTGCGCCTCTTTCTAGACTACATATCTCTAGGTTCCAGTTGAGTGCTTTTAAGGTTGTCTGTATTGCACCATGGATGTTTCTCTGTGTTAGCTTCTGTTCATCTTTGGTTTTGGCAGTTCTTGGGGGTAATATGAAAGTGTCCTCTAGATACTTGTATATGCTCTAAGTAGTCTGCTTGTCCTTCACTACTGTTTGATTATGTCTGTTTTGGAACATCTCTTGGAGTTGAATGTGAGTGTTCTTCCATATTTTTATGTGAAAGTTTGTCTTATGGCCATCTTAATTTAATTAATCTCTGTTCTTTCTTAGTGAAGAAGTTAGTTTTTCAATATTTCCTTATTCCTGAAGATTCATGCTGCTAGGAGTGAATTTATGCTTGATAGTCTCAGTGTAAGGAGGACTTTTTCCTTTTATTGACACAGGTCTAGAAAGTTTCCCAGGTTAAACTTAATTTCTTGGAGGACTGAGGACTCTAGGGCTTTTGTGGTTGTTGGTTTTTTTTGTTTGTTTGTTTTGGGTTGGGTTTTTTCCCCTCTGTGCAGAATCTCTTCAAATGGCTCTCTATTTGCATGCAACAAATGTGGAAATTTTGATGATTGCAGCATAGGGGATTGGTATAGTCTTTTAACATGGCTGTTGTGAGGCCACTTGCAGGGTTGTGTGTGTCATGTCCCCCGTCCTTGTCCTCCCCCCCTGTTTTAAGCACTATCATGTCCTTGAAGCATTTAAAGCTGATAGAGCCTTCAATAGGCTGTGCTACTAGTGTTGTTTTAGAAAAGAAAATCTCAGGTCTTCTACAAAGCACTATTTATAGGGTAACAGTTTGAAGTTTGTCGGTGTAAGAATGTAGATATGAAGTCTCTCAAAGAAAGAAGAATCAGTAAATAGAATAAAAACTGGCTAGTGGGCATGAAATATAACTAACTAAATCTTGACATGCAGAATCAAACTCTATAACTCAAGGAGAGTTATAAAGCAGGTATGTTTATTGCGGTGCCAGGTGCAAGGGGGATCGCTCTTCCTAACTTGCACACCGAGGGGTTAAGTAAGCAGATACTTATTACACAGAAGCATACATATTCATTAGATTCCCAAGAAAAGGTGGGGTTATTACAGTTAGTTCCAGGAACTCATTATCTCTCCTTCCTCTGGCCCAGGCACGTTGACACCTTGTGGTCATGAGCCAGGATCTCTGAGAGGAAGGCTCACAGTCTTCTTCAAGATGTACTTTTCCCTTTGGCAGAAAAATGCTGAGTAGTCCACATCAGCAACCGCAGAGCCAGATTGTACTGGTTCTCTTCCCGGGTAGTACATTTTGTAGACAACACAATTCTTGCTTACAACTTAGCTATTCGTTCTGTATCTACACATGCAGACAGTGTCCTGGTTAGTCAGTCTGTTATCTACAAGTGCTGAAGCACTAGTTGCAAGGTCCACATATTTACCAAATGATTTTCAGCTTTAACTATTTCAATCTTCTTACTCTGAAGTTTCCAAATGTAAACTTATACACACAAAAAAGAAAGCTTATAGGGATTGAGAGTGGCTGTTAGTCTGTCTTTGGGAAGTTGTTAGAGTTAATGAGGGAAATCTGAAAATGATCTTGACATCTCTAAATCTATAAATGGTGAAATACTATATCAGAAGACTGTGATATAGGTGAGACTGCTAATAGAATATAGGGTCCAGTTCTGATAGATGTTGAAAAACATATGTGTGTGTGTGTGTTAGCAAAAAGCCATAGAAGCATGTAGAAGACGAGAAAGAACTTCTTTTAGCCCCTTATGGAGTTCAATTTGCTTAGATTAAAAAGAAGGTTAGAGTGTTCTGACTGCAGTCCAGAAATACTTATGCAGTAGAGGACCTTTCAGTCCAGAAGATGGAGATAACAGGTATCTCTAACACAGAGCCAGACCAATTTATACTGGATATAAGATGAGTTTAATAGTGAAGATAATTATTATAACAGCTATTTGGATTGCAGTGGATTCCTCATCACTGGAAATCGTAATCTGAAAGTGTATTTCTTCCCAAAAGGACAGGGAACCCTAATGGTTGTAAATTCAACTGAAGTGGATGAAAATAATTCCTTCTGTATTTACTACAACATGATTTTTGTCTTTGGAATAGATAAGTAGGTGTCTGCTTTCATTGTCTTGAAGCTTTGAGAATTTTCTAATATTAGCTTCATGTGTTCATGCCTTTGAACAAATAATTCTGAGGACTTCTCATATTCTTACTTATAAAAGGTTAATAATTTCCTTCATTACATGGATGGATAAAGTGAAAAAAGAAAAAGATATCCAGTATTGAAAATGCTTTATTCTATATAGCTTTCATGAAGCAAAATATGTATTTTAAATCATGTGTTTTAAAATTGTTATTTTTCTCTGCAGTATTGTACTCTTGCTGAGCCAGAAGCATGCACTGGAAGAACTCAAGCAAACAGTTCAGCAATTAAGATGCTCTGAGGCAAAATTTGCAGCCCAGAAAGAACTACTGGAACAAAAAATTCAAGAAAATGATGGGAAAGAGCCACCACCTGTAGTGAATTATGAAGAAGATGCCAGATCAGTCACTTCTATGGTAAGCTTTGCATTTGTCTTTTCCAGCCTAAATGATTCTATGATTCTATATCATACATACTTGCTATTGTACTTTAGTCCTGAGGTCAGAGGACAGTCAGGGTGTAGTGGACCTCAGATCCTCAGTAACCCCAGCTCCAAAACCCTAGGGGTTCATCTCAGGTTTCTCCTGGTGTTTTCTGCCAGAGGCTCTAGGTGAGGCCATGCTCCATGGGCTACTGTATAGAACATGTTTATCACAGTTGTTCCTTACTGGACCAGCTCAAGGGCTACTGCCTGAGCTATCCCATGTTTGATCTATTGAGGGCCCTAGTTGAAATAGTTTTTCTTTTGGGTCCCTTGATAAGAGGTCTCACAAGCTGACTATGACCCAGAATGCCTATTTCCAGAAAGCCACAATGACTAGGGAAAATTGTGTTTCTTTTTTATGAACTGGTGGGGACATGGCTGTTATCTTGTTGATCACATCCATAGGGAAGTACTGATGTCCATTCTGACATTTTATTCCCAGAAACTGGATCTCCTGCGCAGGTCCTTTGACCTTGCATTGTGTACTGGTTCTGGCTATGATGGAGTTAACTTTCCTCATAGTAGCTGGTATGATGCTCTGCTTTGTATTTGTATCTAAAACAGTTTTCTGTTGCGTTAAAGGGGATGGAGTAATTTAGAAGAAAATAACCCCCCTCTGCCTTCCAACTCTCCTCACCAATGTGGGAGGTTAGGTGCGGCTAGGTTTAAATTCTAAGTGGTGTCCAATTTACCACTATCAGTCCAGTCACATTTAATATGTATATTAAAGTACCACAGGTCTGGATACGCTAATAGCAGTCTGCACTGCCAGTCCAGTCGTACTCATGAACTAGCACGGCCACACTCTAGGGTTTGGTCGTGTTCAATGAGAAACTGCGACGACCAGCTACTTAACAGTGCAGTTTTATTTGTGCAACAGATATACAGGTTCTTTGGATTGCCGGTGATAGTGACTGTCTGCAAAAGGCACATGCAAATTAAATGTTATAAAGTATAAAACGTGGGGAAAAGTTACAAACAATACAGCCTGGCTACAAATATTAAAGAGTAACTCTCTAGAGATATTTCTAAGTCTCCCGAAGGAAGCGCTTAGTTTAAGTCTCACCCAAGGTGTCCCAAGGGGGGGAGAAGAAACGCTCAGCCCATCGGCCGATCTCAGGAGTCAGTCTTGGTAGTGTCTTCCCCTTAACTTGTTCTTGGTGGTGTCTTCACCACTTGTCCCCTCATTCATTCACTTTTTATACTTCTCTTTACTCTCAGGTGGAGCTTGAGTGACTCTAGTCACTTTATTATGATTGGTGTAAAGTTCTCTCACTTTCATTTAAAGATACAGTTCATTTTAAATTTACTACGCATGCTCCCCGAGTGGGGGATTCATCCTCTTTGGGGGGGCCATTTGAGTAGGAGGTCACGATCTCCCACTACCACAATTATTTTACCGTAGCATCCTTGAGTTTTAGCTCTTCAGCAGTTATTTTTCTTTTAGCAGTTAGCACATCCTCGTCAGAAGGCTTTGGGGTGCTAAGGGGGCCTAGTTCCCAACCTACTCTCACAGATAATGAGGCTCTTGCTTGGTCTTCACCAGAGTTGTTGACCCAGCAACGGACATCTCATATATTTTATAGCCACCATGCAGCTTATCAGCTGTATGGTACTATCACATTCCCAATCCTGCAGGGAGTACAGCAGAGCCTGGCCATCGTGTCTCCACTCCAGTCCACCCTCCACTGCTCCTCTAAGATAGCAGGTTGTGTGGCTTAGGGAACTGTGGTGATGTAGATTCCATGCATGCCAACCATCCTGAAAGTGATAGCTGTATTTTACCCTAAAAAGCTTTCTGTAATACTACGCTTCTATTAGGATCCAATTTTTCTCTAATTCCCCCCTCAAGGTGATTTTCCCACAATAACACACAAGTGTTTTGGCTACTGCTAACTGGGCTTGCACAGTGCCAAGCTTTCTCTCTCTTCCTCCCCCCCCCCCCCCAAGTGTGTAGGCTGGAGATGGGCAAAAGGTTGGGAGGGGACATAGCCAAGACAGCTGACCCAAACTGACCAAAAGGATATTACATATTATATAACATCATGCTCAGCAATAAAATCTCAGGAAGTAGGAGGAAGTGGGACCATTTGTGGTTATGGCATTTCTTTTCCCAAGCAACCGTTACGTGTGTTGAGGCCCTGTATTCCAGACCTGCCAATGGGAAGTAGCGGATGAATTCCTCTTTTTGCTTTGCTGGTGCATGCAGCTTTTGCATTCCCTATTAAACTATCATTATCTAGATTCATGGGTCTTCTCACCTTCCTTCTGTTTTCTCTCCATCCCATAGTAGGAGAGTAGAGTGGGAGAGAGGCAGAGTGGGTGTTTGACAGATGGATGGGGTCAACCCATTACAGCCCTTTTTGGCACCCAGTGTGGGGCTCAAGGTAACGACAGTATTGATCTGTGTGCAGGCTTTTGTGCAGGTCACAGAGCTTGCTTGCTTTACTGTATAATAGTCTAGGGCTTATTAGTGGCTGCTTTTAGCTCATGCCATTTGCTGCACTGCTTAACTCTCTATTTTGCTGTGCCTGGGAACAGTTTGATAAAAACAGTGACCGTGTGCTTGACCCTGGCACTGATGCCATTCCTATTCTGGCTGGGCTGTCTTGTGGAGAGAATGAGGGATTACACCTCCCTTTTCTTCTCTGGGATTGATGCGCATAGTTTTTTTGCAATGGCTCCTGAGGGTCTTGCACATCCTTATGTAAGCTGTTTGATCCTAGTATCTAAAACCGTCAGCTTTTTGTGGGTTTGTGGAACCTGGTTTCATCCTGGTGTAAGAGGAAATAAAGTACCTTGCCTATGAGGTACCATTACGGAGAAATTCCCCAAACTGTCTCCAGGAACTCAACATGCTGGGGTGCCTCTGAAGTGCCTGTACACTAGTGCATACAGCATGGGGAATAACCATAACAAGTTAGAAGTCTGTGAGCAGTTGCAGAGCTACGATCTTGTTGGGATCATGGAGGTGTGATGGGATGAGTCCCATGACTGGAGTGTTGCGATGGACGTGTACAGGCTTTTCAGGAAGAACAGGCTGGGAAGATGAGAAGGGGGAGTTGCCTTTTATGTGAGAGAGCAGCTGGAATGCATGGACTTCTGCCTGGGGGTGGATGAGGGGCTGATGGAGAGTTTATGGGTTAGGATTAAAGAGAGGACAGGTAAAGGTGACATTGTAGTGGGTGTCTGATATAGGTCAACTGACCAGGAAGAACAAGCAGATGAAGCCCTCTACAGAAAGCTAGGAGCAGCTTCACGTTCTCAGGCCCTGGTCCTCATGGGGGACTTCAACCACCCTGATATCTGCAGGAGGGACAACGCAGCAGGGCATAAGCAATCCAGGAGGTTCCCATAGAGTGTACCTCCTATATCCTCCCTCTTGAGCAAAAGGATGCTTACTGTTAATAGCTGAGATGCGGGTCCATACAGGTGGGGAGTAGGATTTATCCTCGTCGAGTCACTGGACCAGTTTCTCCACAGCCGAGATGAGGAAGGAAGAGAGATTGTCTTTGTATTCCTGGAGTTGGCAAACCACTTCATCCACCGTCAGTGCCTCTTCATCTCTTCACCTCATTACTGCCAATGAGTTAGCATATGACAGTGATGCATTCCATGCAAATTTCCACCACAATGGGTCGTGTGCATTGGATTGTATCTGTATCTGTGGATAACTGCATGTTGTTCGGGTCATAATAAATAATCTCTAGCATGGCTAATTCCCTCAGATACTGGATACCTCTCTCTATTGCAGTCCACTTGCCTTGGCAACATGTAATATCCTCCTTGAAGGGATACCTTTCCTTCATGCTTGACAGGAGTTGCCTCCAGAGGCAGAGGACTATTGTCCCTCTTCCAATTGCCTTGTCAATGCCCCCTTCCCTAGAAAGTGATCTCAGCTGCTTGGCTTCCCTACCCTCGAATTCCAAATTACTAGTCCCATTATCCCAGCATCAGAGCAGCCAGGAAATCTTTTTGCATATCCCGCAGCTCGTTCAGGTGGTTACCTCTTGTTCTGCCTCTTCGTCTTGTTCCTCTAATGGCCCTGCTTCATCCTCCTTTACTAAAGGAGCTGGTTTTTTTGTCCAATTCTTGTTGCATATAGCAGCAACTGATACTGACATGGGTTGGTCCTCTGCATTACTCATCGCTGGAGTCTGAGTAACCATAGTGCCCATCGTGGGGGTTGGAGTAGCTGCAGTGCCTGTCACTGGGGTTGGAGTAACTACAGATAGTTGCTTAACCCTAAACAAGATCTAAACCACATTCAGCATTCCCAGCAACAGGACCAGGACCAGCAATAGGATGTTTTCAACATACCAAGGATATACAAAATTTTCAAAATTCTCAAACACTTCTGTGATTAGCCTGGAGGAGAAGGAGAAGATGTGGGAAGATGTCTCCCCCATAGGTTGGCTCTCCCAGGAAAAAAGGAAAAAGGTGTAATTATTAATAGTTCCCAGTAGATGACTCCCGAAGTACAGAGGTGATGACAATACTGAGTACACATACCAGATTAGTTTCATGACCAATGATTCTGTCATATCGCAAGTTGGTGTTACAAAGTACAACAAAACAAGAACCTTAGCTCAGGCCCCAAGGCGATAAATACCAAAACAGCAAACACATGCTGCAAGTAAGGTGTTACACAAAGCAACTCTGAGATCAAGCGCAACAACTCTGAGAGCAAATAAATCAACATTGCAACCAGTGACTAGTAAAACAATACAATGAATGCTTATAACAAAATTTTTTTAACACTCTCTGGTCAGATCTGTCATTATCTCAACACTTCGTGCCCCACATTGGGTGCCAAAAAGGACTGTTGTGGTTTAACCCAATCTAGCAAGTAAGTACCACACAGTTGCTCCCCCCCCTCCCCCCCGGTGGGATGGGGAGGAGAATCGGAAAGAGGTAAAACCTGTGGGTTGAGATAAGAACAGTTTAATAATTGAAATAAAGTAAAATATAACAACAACAACGATTTTAATGAAAAGGAGAGAGAAAGGAATAAAACCCAAGAAAGAGAAGTGATGCACAATAATACAATTGTCTGCTTGTTTGTTGCATGACAAGGAAATGTTCCTTGACGTGGTTGATCCCTGGGTGACAAGGGTGTATGGAAGGATTTGGCAGGTTCCTAGTGTAAGTAATCCATGCTGAATTGGAGCGCCACTTGATGTAAGGGTGCCTTTCCTACTCCATGAAACCCAGCAGCTCCTAGCACTGTATTTGGGCTTGGACTGTGACTGTTGAGCCTCTGTTCAGTACCATCAAATGAGTGTGATTGAGACAGGGACTGAAACCACCTCTGAGGACACCATGGTTGAGCCAGGAATTCAAAACATGTCTGAGGATGCCATGGATGTGATAGGGACCCAAACCCCAGCTACAGTACTTGCCTCAGGAGTCAAAAAGAAACATTGGACACAGAGAATGATGGGTCCATACCATCGATTAGTAAGGGAGGAGGAGGAGGAAGGGTCTGATCAGGAAGCTGGTCCTTTGACAAGGAAACAGGATGAGGAAGCGAGAGAAATCACCCAAGAGGCAGAAACTACCTGGTCCTTGACCCTGGGCAAATTTCAAGATTTGCGGAAAGATTACAGCCACCAGGCAGGTGAGCAGATTGCTGCCTGGCTGCTCCAATGCTGTGATAGTGAAGTCAACAGTCAGGAGTTAGAAGGTAAGGAAGCCCAGCAGCTGTGATCCCTCACTAGGAACTGGGGAACTGACAAAGAAAGCAAAAAAGAGGTGAGAATCTGCAGCCTCTGGAGGCAGCTCCTGTCGAGTGTGAAGGCAATATATCCCTTCAAGGATGATCTTGTGAATTACCAAGGAAAGTGGAATACAGTGGAGGAATGTATCCAATATCTGATAGAAGTAGCTGTGCTGGAAGTCATCTACAGTGACCTGGATGACAACCAGGTCTACAAAGATGCAGATGACATCCAGTTTACAGGGGCTGGAGGTTAACAGTGGGGTGCTGTGGCCTCGACCAAGTCATGCCACCACTGAGTGTGGCCATACTGAAAATGTTAGTGTTCCATATGAACTGGAGTCAAAGTCAGCCAAGTGGTATGCCACAATCAATATTGCCAATGTGCTTTTATCAGTTCCTTTGGCAGAAAAGTGCATGCTACAGTTTGCTTTCACATGAAGAGGTGTCCAATACACATGGAATTGACTACCCCAGGGGTGGAAACACAACACAGTGGAATTCATGCATATTTTGGTAACTTATTTTTTTCTGTTGTGTAAGAAGTAGACGTTTAGTCACAGTTAAATCCTGTGGCTCACTTGTGAAAAGATGAGTGAAATTAATTGATCATTCCAAGCCTGATAGGCATGCAAGCAAAATTAGACACTGTGTTGTCACCGTTATTAATGATTTATTTTCTTAAGTAATCAATGTTATTCATCAATACTGAAAAATAAATATCATCTTGCCAGTTGACTCAGGACAGAGTGTTTTACTGTAAGAAAAGTAGTTGACATGCCATATTACTTGAGTCTGATAAAAAGAATAAAAATTGTATTGATCAATGTTAATTTCAAGTGGCTAGTAAATTCCCTTTTAGCCTTTTTTCTCTTCCTATATGAAATGTTCTTTTTCATACTCTCTTCTCATGGCATGCAAATTATGGAATATTGCAGAATTTTTCTGCTAAACAATTTATTTTACTAAGACAATGTTTAAACTATATCATGTAAACTAAATTATTTTTGGGAGTCATTTTCAAACAATGCTTTATTCTGTATACAGATTTAATAGATTTTGTTGCTCATTTAGAATTCTTGGAATAAACTGAAACTGCATTTATTACATTATCAGATTTTCAGTTTTTTCAGTCAAGGGTGTATGTTCAAAACTTTGAAGCAATCTTTTTTTGTTACACTAAAAAAGAGATTTATTCCATTTTCAGTTTCAGTTTCTTACAGCTTAATTAATCCATAGCTAATTAGAATGAGTTTTTTATTGGGTGGTCTCTCTGATTTAGGTTTAATTATTTTGCAAATATTCATTAAAATACCTCATCTGTGTCTGAGGGTGAAGTTAGTTAAAAATACATATCTACATTTTTGAAAGATTCTTTGATACTAAATTTTGAGAGCTGACAATGAATCAGATATTAGGAAATAACCAGTCCTTGGACTAAATCAGGTTATAAACACTTTGGACATTCCATTTACTTGTGATAGAAGTAGTTTTAGTGAATGGCTCTGTTCTTAAAGGATTTAAAATTCAGATAGTGGTGGCTGCCCCTGTTGTTTATTGTAGTGCCAGAAAACAAATGGATCCTATTACTTGCAGTGATTGGTATTAATATTTACAAGTAGTGTATTATTAGAGAAGATCAGCTTAATAAAAGAATAAAACAAATTAAAGATAATGCAAGTATGTATGTATGGGTTTTATTATGTATGGTTTTATTATATGGTTTCAAACCAATACCCTTTTAAAAAAGATAGGTATTTCAGGACAGCTGACAATTAGGTCCTCTGTCTTTAGGGTACAAAAGAATTTCAGGTCCCTTATAGTTAACAATAGTGATATTTAAAATAATTGCACTAAACATATAAGGAATCACAGAATCTTTCAGCTCTTCAATTGGTATGCATTAGCATAATCCTGCTGATTTTGACACAAGCTTGGTGGTTTGTATCAGTAGCAGATCAGTCCCTATCAAAAGATAATTTTATATAATAAAGATAATAAAAATTCAAACAAAATCCATGAGTCTACATTCCATGTCCTCCAGTAATACAATTATTAATGCACAGAAGTAAATCCATACTGATTTGCTTGGTTTTACTGGAGATATTACTTTTTCTTCTAGGACAAGAAGGACAAAGTCTCAAAGTTGGACACTATACGTCACTCAATAGCCGGAATTATGAGATCTCCAAAATCCATGTTAGGCTCATCGTCGGTAAGTAGTATCAACAATGTAGAATTCTCTTATTGTTACAACTTAAGTAGGATTTTTTTCTTAAGTATCACACATTTCTATTTACATGGGAAAAAAGTAAAGTTGCATTATGAAAAGCATAGTTCTGACTGATCAGTGGATATGATAATATTGTGACATAATAGTATGTGTCATGGTTTAACTCCAGCTGGCAACTAAGTACCACATAGACGCTCACTCACTCCCCTCTGGTGGGATGAGGGAGAGAATCAGAAGGGTAAAAGTGAGAAAATTTGTGGGTTGAGATAAAGACAGTTTATTAAGGAAAGCAAAAGCTGTGCATACAAGCAAAGCAAAACAAGGAATTCATTCACTGCTTCCCATCGGCAGGCAGGTGTTCAGCCATCCCCAGAAAAGCAGGGCTCCATCATGCATAATGGTTACTTGGGAAGACAAACAACATAACTCTGAACTTCCCCCCGTTCATTCTTCTTCCCCCAGCTTTATATTGCTGAGCATGACGTCATATGGTATGGAATATCCCTTTGGTCAGTTGGGCTCAGCTGTCCCAGCTGTGTCCCCTCCCAACTTCTTGTGCACCCCCAGCCTACTCACTGGTGGGGTGGTGTGAGAAGCAGAAAAGGCCTTGACACTGTGTAAGCACTGCTCAGTAATAACTAAAACATCCCTGTATTATCAACACTGTTTTAAGCACAAATCCAAAACATAGCCCCATGCTAGCTACTATGAAGAAAATTAACTCTATCCCAGCCAAAAGTAGCATTTTTTATCAGAACAACTTTATTGCAGTTCAGAAAAAATTTGTACATTCTTTGCTGCTCCCAGATTGGTGCTGTACTTGAAAGATTACCATTTCCTGTGTGGTACATTTACTAGTAATGCTGTATATTATGATATTCTGCAGGATATTAGATGGTCAGGCATGTTTTGCCCATCACTGCATTATATTTTCTATATTTATTATAGAGTTACCATCATATAAATTATTATTATTATTACTACTACTGCTACTTATGGTGTGTTAACCTTGGCTGGCTGCCAGATGCTCACTAAGTCATTCTCTTACCCCTGCCTCCTCAACAGAACAGGGGGAGAAAATAAGATTAAAAAGCTCATGGGTCGAGATAGAGACAGGGAGATTGCTTACCAGTTGGGTAAAACAGGATTTGGCTTGCGAAAGATTAATTTAATTTGATGGCAATTAAAAATAGAGTAGGAAAGTAAGAAACAAAGACAAAACTAAAACCACCTTCCTTCCACCCCCTCTTCTTCCCAGGTTCAACTTCATTCCTTCATTCCTGAGTCTTCTACATCCTCCCACCCTAAGCAGCACATAGGTGATGGGAAATGGGAGTTGTAGTCAGTTCATAACACTTAATTTCTGCCACACTTTACTCCTCACACTTTTCCCCTGCTCCAGTGTGAGGTACCTCCCACTGGATACAGTTCTTTAAGAATTGCTCCAGTATGAGTCCTTTCCGTGGGGTACAGTCCTTCAGGAACAGACTGCTCCAGCATAGGTACCCCACGGTCCCCAATTCCTGCCAGCAAACCTGCTTCTGTGTGGGCTCCTCTCCATGGGCTGCAGTTTCTTTCAGGGCGTATCGACCTGCTGTAGTGTGGGGTACTCCATGGGCTGCAGTGTGGATATCTGCTCCACTGCTAACTTCCATGAACTGCAGGGGGACAGCCTGCTTCACCATGGTCTTCACCATGAGCTGCAGGGGAAACTGCTGCAGTGCCTGAAGCACCTCCTCCCCCTCCTTCTTCACTAACCTTGGTGTCTGCAGGGTTGTTTATCTCACATTTTTTCTCACTTATCTCTCTCATAGCTGCTGCACAGCATTTTTTATCCTTTATTAAATATGTTATCACAGAGGCATCACCAGTGTCTCTGGCTCAGCTTTGGCTAGTGGTGGGTCTTTTTTGGAGCCAGCTGGCACTGGCTCTGTCTGTCACAGGGGCAGCCCCTGGTCTCTTCTCAAAGAGGTCGACCCTGCAGCTGCAGCCCCCCTGCTACCAAAACCTTGTAAACCGAATACAAGCCTCAAGAACTGGTGCTATTTATGTAATCAGATATTATACATTTTGTTTCAATTCCCACTGAAAATCACAGAATCACAGAAAGGTCAGGGTTGGAAGGGACCTCTGCAGATCATCTAGTCCAACTCCCTGCTAAAGCAGGTTCACCTAGAACAGGTTGCACAGGATCACATCCAGGTGGGTTCTGAATGTCTCCAGAGAAGGAGACTCCACAGCCTCTCTGGGCAGCCTGTTCCAGTGCTCTGTCACCCTCAAAGTAAAAATGTTCCTCTTCATATTCAGATGGAATATCCTGTGTTGTACTTTGTGCCTGCTACTCCTTGTCCTGTCACTGGGCACTACTGAACAGAGTCTGGCCCCATCCTCTTGACACTTGCCCTTAAGATATTTGTAGACATTGATAAGATCCCCTCTCAGTCTTCCCTTCTCCAGGCTAAACAGGCCCAGCTCTCTCACCCTTTCCTCATAAGGGAGAAATGCTCCAGTCCCCTAATCATCTTTGTAGCCCTCTGCTGGACCCTCTCCAGTAGTTCCCTGTCTCTCTTAAACTGGGGAGCCCAGAACTGGACACAGTACTCCAGGTACAGCCTCACCAGGGCAGAGTAGAGAGGGAGGATAACTTCCCTCAACCTGCTGGTCACGTTCCTCCTAATGTATCCCAGGATCCCATTGGCCTTCTTGGCCACAAGGGTACGCTGCTGGCTCATGTTCATTGAGTATCTTTTCTATTTGGCTTTTGTTTAGGCCCCCCAATGGATGGAGAAAGTTTCTTGTTGGCCAAATATGAAAAAATAATTATGAAATATAATGAGAAATGGAAAAAAAAGCTGTTTTGTATTATTCCTATTTGCTTATTTGTTTTCATGTACTGGCTCGAAAGACTAGTTAAAATATTTGCTTATGTACTTAGGGTGGAGACCAGATGTTACTTGAAAACCTTCCTCCTGAAAACTTGGCTATGTTTTCCTGAAGTAGAACAGATGATTGTCCCAACCCCATCAAAACAAACAAACAATTGAGGCCGAGCAGAATTCTTAAAACTGCCCTTTAATTGTGATCTTGTCACCTGAAATATTAGATTAAAATAGCTTTTTTGAGAAAGACTTAGAATGAATAGGCCTTCTATTGGTCACTCTTAGATTACATTGAAGGACCCAGTAAAATGTATTTTAGCTAAAGAATATCTAAGATGTGTGGAAGAGATTACAGTTGCATAGGCATATATACACATACATACATATATATAGTGTATGTATAGGGAAATTGTATATAGTGATAGAGAAGTGGAATAATAAATATCATAATGAGATAAAATTAGTACAGGAGCACTTTTTGTATGAAAAATTGTGAAAGTTGTTTAACATTTTAAATGTTATAGGAAATACTCTGCTAAAATATTAATATATCCCTAGTGAAAAATTGTATTTCCAAATTATTATCTTTGTATTATAAAACTTCTAATTGGTGCAAAATTCAACATTCTTTTATAATAAAGGCATATTAGAATTTATGTTGCTATGACCTCTTCTTTGTGTAGGTGAGACATAGCCTTCAACTTTCTGTTTCAATTCATTAAACAACTTGTTAGGATTTTTTTAAAATGTAAAAAATCTATCTAAAAACACTTCAGACAAAAAATGGGAGAGAACAAATTTTAAACAAGAGGATCAAGATAAAAAATTTGGAATGAAAACAGAGGAAGTCTGTCAAAATTGTCATCAGTTTTTACTAAAGCATCACTTTAAAGAGTATCTGTGCTTCATTCTGGTTCTCATGCCAATTCATATCACCATTAACTCCACTGAAGTTTGTGTAAACCTGAGTATAAATATATGGTAGGTGTGGTTACCAAAGCTTTGGAATATGTTTGGAAGAAATTGGATCAGAACTGGGTCATTTGAAGCATAAAGTCAAATCTAATTAATGAGTGTACTCTAGATTAGCTTTTATTTAAATGAGCTTCAAAGTCAGAGTATATAAATCAATCAGTTTTTTGTTTTGTGTTTGTGTGTTGTAATTTAGTGATCTCTTCTTTATTATAAAAGCTAACCATGCATATACAGATAAAATTTGCTTCATAAATTAGTACTTAGCTCTTAATGTGGTTAGTTGCTCAGCTTTTTCCTGTTGACAATTACATGTGCTAATCACTAAATATATAAACTGGTACTTCAAACTTAATATCCATCAAAAAAGCATACAACTTGATTATGAAAGGTGTATTATTAAAAAAATAATAGAGAAATTAGAAAAGAATTAGAGAAAACTTTTTTTTTAGTGTAACCTGAAGAAAGTAGCAGAGAAACTAAAACTGTACTTCCTCAATAACCAGTTTAGCAAAGATGAGGTTAATTGTTAATTATGTGTTAGTACTTAAATGATTTACAGGTTCTTAGTATAAGAATGTAAAAGGTAATATAGGAAAAAATAGAAAATACGAGTCAGTTGTCTATAACAGCAAGAGGTGTAAGTTTAATCATCTGAGGAGAGAAAAAAAAAAGGGGCTACTTTCATGTACTTTGATACTGTTCTATGCATGAACTGAATGAAGAGTCTGAATGAATTGCATCTTGAATACCAACATTTTCCCTTTAGATAAAATTAGTCTGGTTTTTGCCAATGAGGGATTTCAGCCTGTCACAGCCATCTGTTACTGTTTATGGGATAACTGCATGCATAATTTCCTTTATTTTAAATATTTTTCTTATGTTTAAATAATGATGATCTTAGTACACAGGGATGTTCTTTCTAAAAGAGGGGTTTTTTTCCCCAATATGATTGCTTTTATCTTATAATTTTCAGGTCTGTGCATTTTTACTTTTATATAATTGGGTTTGGATGGAATACTCAAGACTTTTCATTTTTTCAGTGAAGCTGATTTTGGTTTCATATGGTATATATGAGTAGTGGGTTGACCTTGGCTGGATGCCAGGTACCCACCAAGCCACTCTATCACTCCCCTTCCTCAGTAACAGGGGAGAGAAAATATAATTAAAGACTCATGGGTTGATATAAAGACAGGGAGATCACTCAGCAATTACCATCATGGGAAAAACAGACTTGACTTGGGAAAATTAATTTATTACCAATCAAATCAGAGTAGGGTAATGAAAAATAAAACCAAAACTTAAAAAACCCTTCCCCCCCACCCCTCCCTTCTTCCTGGGCTCAACTTCACTCCTGAATTCTATACCTTGTCCTCTCTCAAGCAGTGCAGGAGGATGGGGAAGGGGGGTTGTGGTCCGTTCATCACATGTTGTTTCTGTTGCTCCTTCACTTTTGCTCTCTTCCTCTGCTCCAGCATGGGGTCCCTCCCATGGGAGACAGTCCTCCATGAACTTCTCCAACGTGAGTCCTTCCCATGAGCTGCAGTTCATCATGCACTACTCCTGCATGGGTTCTTTCCACAGGGTGCAGTCCTTCAGGAACACTGCTCCAATGTGGGTCCCCCAAGCAGTCACAAGCCCTGCCAGCAAACCTGCTTCAGCACGGGCTTCCCATGGGTCACAGCCTCCTTTGGGCACATCCACCTGCTCCAGTGTGGGGTCTTCCATGGGTTGCAGGTGGATATCTGCTCCACCATGGACCTCCATGGGCTGCAGGGGGACAACCTGCGTCACCATGGTCTTCACCATGGGCTGCAGGGGAATTTCTGCTTTGGTGCCTGGAGCACCTCTTCCCCCTCCTTCTTCACTGACCTTGGCATCTGCAGAGTTGTTTCTCTCACATATTCTCACTCCTCTCTTCTGGCTGTTGTTGCACAGCAGTTTTTTCCCCTTCTTAAATATGCTATCACAGAGGCCCTACCACCATGGCTGATTGGCTCAGCTTTGGCCAGTGTTAGGTCCATCTTGGAGCCAGCTGGCATTGGGTCTATCAGACGTAGGAGAAGCTTGTGGCATCTTCTCACAGAAGCCACCCCTGTACCCCCTGCTACCAAAACCTTGCCATGCAAATTCAATACAATGTGGGAATTAATCAGTTTTCACTGAGCCTAGTGGCAGGGTTCAGAGATACTCTATAGGGAAATGTCTCAAAATATCAACTAAAATGTGTTGCTTTACTTTCTAATCCATGTCTGTGCCTCTTTTTTACATGGGGAGGGAAAAAAATTTCTTGACAGAATGTTTTCTTTTTTTAAGGATGGAAAATAAAGTAGTACTCAAAGTCTGAGCTCAGAATATATATGAAAATAAAGTATTAAGTAACCTATGAGTTGTTAACATATAATTTTCATTATTATTGTCTTTTCATTGGCAGTGCGAATGCAAGAATATTCTCTCTTTTTACAGTTAGAAAGAATACAATGCTCCGCTCAGTTTTTCTCTCAAAAAAGCAGCAGCTTTGAAAAAGTAGCTTGAGACTGCTTCATTTACTGTTGGAGAAAAACTGCTGTTTCAATGGATTGCTCAGTAGGGGGAGGAAAGGAGATTAATAATAAGCAAAAAAGACATTATTGGGTACATGAAGAACATGAAGAAGTATATGAGGGCATTTCCCTCCTCACAGAAAGATAACTATCTCATGAGCAAAGTGTGGGAACAAATGGAAATCTTTAAAGAAAAAAAGAAAAGTAAAAAAAGGATTGAGGTGGAAGTAGAAATTATTCAGTGTGAGTTCTACTTTTGTTTGATTTTAACTGTTAATTTGATTGGAAGATAAAAATAACAGCAAAAATCTTAGAAAAAAATTTCTCCATCTAAGCTGTTCAGTCACTTATTTGAAAATGCTCCTGTGAGTGTGTATGTAAAAATGGGCAAAAGATCTTTTCATCAGTGAAACTGTAAAACACTGAGGCCTAGAATGTAACCTTTTTCTTTTGGATTTCTAGTTAGTAATTTCAAGCAGCTTTACTGTTCTTTAAACTTACTAAGAAAATATGTGGGAATTGTAAACTTATTTTGTGCCTGTAACATTCTTTCTTCTATCTTCTTTAGAGACTAACATTTCTTGTATTTAAAACATTTTATTCTAACTATAAAATGCAGTAGAAATGTTAGTGCTAAGTGATAAATTGAGTTGAAATCAATATTAAAATTATTATACAGCTTGCATTTTTACTGATCTTTTTGGACTTTCAGCCATGAAATAATAAGCTTCAATAAGCACTCAGGGTGAATATTGTATCATACAGAAAATATGTTGGAGTAGGAAGAATTTTTCATAAAAAATAATACAATTTCAATAACATACAAAACATGACCATTGTTTCATCAGAAAAAAATAAATGGATTTCTACCTCAGTTATGATTAACCAATGGCATATGACCAAAATTAAAAGTAATGTTAGGTAGGAGACAATAAGCATAGGATACCTTGTGGAATTTTCATGGCTTTCTTCTAAAGAAATGAATATTTGTTTAAACAAATTTAAAAGAAGGGGAAAGGTTGATGTTAGTGTTATAAAAAATACCTTAATTAGCAATGTCTAAAATGTTCCCTGTTTTTTCTGTGTAATGAAGATGTTTTTATTCTGGGATGTGAACATGATAATCTAATCAGTGATTCAGACTTGACCCAATTTGAATATAATCAGGTGTTATTATCCAGTGGCTGCCTCTTTTGTAAGCTATAAAATGAGTTCCATGGTCATAATGGATAATATCCATTTTATAAGGGCTGTTGTTATTGTCAGACATGGGGGTTTTAACCTTTTTTTAATGAAGGCTATGAACTAGCTTGTTGACATTGAACTCTTTTTTTATCCTTAGACGTGTTTCTTTTGGAGTAGAAATGTGTTTCTGTGGGAATAGGTTTATTACTTTGAATCCCATAACATTTCTTGATCATGTAGCAAAGGTCAGTCAAATGTAGTGTCGTTGAACAATAAATGTTCAAATATGTAAGGGTATGTGGAAGGAGAATATCTGCTCCTTTAAGGGTATCTGGTCAAAGGAGTCATAAGCAAAAACAGAGACAAACCTGAGGGACAAATGATAAGGGAGGGTTATAAGAACAAACCTGGCCAGTCACACTAATTGGTTAGGATATGTGGAGTGTGAGAGTGTTCATTTCTTCAGCTGGTAGGATAAGGAAAGGGAGGGAGACAAACACACAGAGACATAAAACCTGATCAATTAGCATTAACAAAGACAATAACCAGAAACAAAACTGGTCAGTCACGCTGAGGGGCTATCAAGAAACTGTAGGCAAATAGGGATTTTGGATGCAAACCTGAGGGTCCAGGATGTTTGAGAGGGGTAGGTGGAACTATGCCAACTGATGAGGCAGTATCCAGGGGAAGGGGAAATAGGGATGAACAAAGAAGAGTGTAGACAGAAAAGACTATCAAAGGGGCTGGTCACAGGCAGAACGAGGCCAGTCAGTATGCTTGAGCCCTGCACCTGATCACTGTGGTCTATCCTATCTTCTTATATCTTATTAAATATTTTCTTAACTATCACTCTCTGTCTTGTGTGTGTGCGCTGCAAGGACTAAGCTACTCATGAGACCTGTGTGCTGTATGAGTGGATTTGGTGCCCGCTGCTGCAGTCAGGGGTGTTGTGGGGGTAGGCTCCCCTGGCCTGTGGTGTCAGCTACTAGAGAAAGTGATGGTCCTAGTATCAGTAGTTGTAGGTGCCATAGCTCTCAATCCAGGTAGGGTCCTACAGACCTTGTGCCTGGAATGCCTGCTACTGAGGGAACTGGTGTGAATGGATGTGGTGTCAGCTACAGGAGTGAGTGTGTGTGTGTGGGGGTCTCTTGCCTCCAGCCACTGGGGTGGGAAAACCATCTACTGGAAGGGACTAGCATGAGTGAGGCAAGTGAGGGGCTCAGTGTCAGCAACTGGAGAGCTGGAGCCCCTTGGTGCCGGCTGCTGGCAGGAGGCCATGTCCAAGTGTCTTTAAACCTGGGGAGTAGGGGAGTGTGCGTATGGAGTTTGCTAGCAAACTTTTACTTGCTGGCTAGTCCAGCTTGGAGGCCCTGGGTCTGGGCAGGGATATTGGGTGGGCAAGGATCTGTGCTGATATACTCAGGGGAACTTACGAGTGTAGAGTGCCTATGGGAAGAGTGTGTGAGTGCATGTCTGCTAACAAGCATTGAGCTGGACTAGCTGGCAAGTAGGAGACCTGTGAAGCAGGTAAGAGTGCCTGGAATCCAGGCATGGTAGTGGACAAAGGGGGCCATACCAGTACTCAAGGGATCACAGCGAATGTGTGTGCGCATGTGAAAATAGAGAGTATATCATATGTGTACCTGTCACAGCACTCTTCAAACTAGCCAGCTACAACAAAATCCTTTACCATCACATACCAACTTACTCTTCACACCACTCCCTCTACTGCCTTCACCTAATCTCTCTTCATCCAGGGCACACTACTCTCTCTACTTCTTCCTCATCTGCTCTCTCTTCATTGGCTCTCAACCACTTAACAGAACCAGCCACACCTGCACCTTACCTAAATCAGCCAACCCACCGCCCCTGAAGCCAACCCACAGCTGTATATTATCAATGTTAATTAACCCAGCTTCATTCCTCTACATGTACCTTCACTAATGACCTCCTATCTCTACCAGCTGAAGAGGTGGAAGGGGACTTGGCTGCCTATACTTATGTTAGTCCTACATGTAGGTGTGGTTGAAGGTAGCATCTTGTCTGTGGCAGTCTGTGTAACTGGCTGTGTCAATGTCATGTGTGTGCAGGGTGTGTGTGGTGTGTGTGGTACACATGCTACTTGTCAGTGTCGTGGGGGGGGTGTACACGTGCTACTTCTAATATCCCTTAACAAAATAAATAACCTTTTGTCACCCAACACTAAGGGGACAGACAGGTTCTATTTGAGATCCTTGGCAGAATGATGATGACACTATTACCAGGGGTCAGGGGCAGGTACCTGTCACACCTTTTATAACATTTTGAAACATTATTTTTGTTTCAGGAGTTTCTGAAAGAGAATAGCTTTGTGTCATTTAACTTCAACAATGGTAGACATCTCCAGTCTGAGAAGTATTTAACTGTTGATGAAATTGAAAAATAGGACTGCCATCTTGGCTGAACAATATTCTGATCTTTTAGTCTTTCATTATGTTAATAAATTAATTATGCTGGAGTACATCCCTTTTCTATCTTAAAAAATCTGTGTACTTTTTGTTCAAACTGTTATTCTTTCTTACACTGTCCCACTTCTCTGAATCTGTAATAGAGCATACTTATTCTTTCTAGTGATGGGTCTATTGGTTATAGTGTTGGTCTCAGATCTCATGTCTAAAGATATCTCTGATAAAATAGACACCCAGGGCTTTAGATCCCAATGTCGGTGTCTGAGACTATGAGTCTCTTTCAGACTCTTATATATATTCTTGTTTTCCATCAGGACCATGGACTAAATTAGCCCTTTTGAGATATAATTTAGAAAGAAAGCTAGGAACCCCCAGACTTAAAGGCTTTTTTTTATACAGAATTACAGAATTGTTGAAGTTGGAAGGAGAGACCTCTTGAGATCATCTAGTCCAACCCCTCTGCTCAGTAAGGGTCATCTAGAGCAGGTTGCCGAGGTCCATGTCCAGTCGTATCTTGAATATCTCCATAGATAGAGCTTCTGCAACCTCTCTGGCAACCTGTTCCAGTATTTAATCACCCTCACAGTAAAAAAGTGTTTTCTTGTGTTCAGATGGAATTTCATGTGTTTTAATTTGTGCTCATTGACTCTTCTGTCAGTGGGCACTACTGAGAAGAGCTCTTCTTCATTCCCCCCATCAGGTATTTATACGGAGTGATAAGACACACACACACCCTCACCCTGAGCTTTCTCTTCTCTAGGATAAACTGTTGCAGCTCTCAGCCACTTCTCACATGAAAGTTGCTCCAATTCCTTAATCATCTTTGTGGCCCTTCACTGGACTTTTTCCGGTATGTCCATGTCTCTCTTGTACTTGGGAGCCCAGAACTGGACACAGGACTCCAGGTGTGGCCTTGACAGTGCTGGATAGAGAGGAAGGATCACCTCTCTCAACCTGCTGGTAATGCTCTTCCTAACCCAGGCCAGGAGGCTGTTGGCCTTGTTTGCTGCAAGGGTGCATTACTGGCTCATGGTCAGCTTGGTGTGCACCAGGACCCTCTAAGAAGAGGCCCTTCTCTGCAGAGCTGCTTTCCAGTCAGTCAGCCCGCAGCCTGTACTCGTGCCTGGGGTTATTCCTCCCCATGTGCAGGACTTCCCCTTGTTGAACTGCATGAGATTCTTCTCTGTCCATTTCTCCAGCCTGTTGAAGTCCCTCTGAATGGCATCACTACCATCTTGTGTATCAGTTACTCCTCCCAGCTTTGCATTGTTTACAAACTTGCTAAGGGTGCGCTCTGTCCCAGCCTACAGGTTACTAATGAAGAGGTTAAACAGTATTGGCCTCAGTATCAATCCCTGGGGTACACCCCTAGTGACTTGCCTCCAACTGCACTTTGTGCCGCTGATGACAATCCTCCAAAGTCCTGTGTAGGCTTCCGTTCTGGGGTCTACTTGTTCCTCCTGAGAGTTTGAAGTTCTTCCTAGTGTTATTTTTTGTTAGATAAGCCGTCTTAACCTGAATGACTCTTCAGGGAAACCGTAAATGTGCAGGTAGCCTCTAGTCTGCCCGGAGTTACATTGTGTTACATTTTTCTCTTGCATGCATCAGTGGGATGTTTCTGTTCTCTTTCACAATTCTATATGGCAGAAATATCATATCATCCTTGATGATATGAAGAAGAAAAACCTTGTTTCATCTGGGTAGATCAGTAGCTGAGGTTCATTCAGATTTCATTTGTATCTGTTTGATAGGCCTTTATGAGGATTTAGTTTTCATTCTGTTATCTAAAATGCAGTTCAACAGGCTTTTCTGGGACATGTTCAGATATGTGTTCATGATGCAATATGGAGTCTATTATTTTATTCAGAGATTTATCACTCTAAAAGTAAGAATTTGTATGAGCTCTGGCATTAATTATTTTGAATGACACAGAGCCTAAATAAGGGCTTCTCAGTCTATCCATAACAAATAAATCTGAAGTAGTCATTGAAAAAAATGGTTTTCTAAGTGTTTTCTTAAACAATGTAAGGTTGTTTAAAATTAATATGTGAAGTTATAGGTTAAAACTCATTATCTTCCATTTATAACCAATGAAAATAGCATCTCAGAATCTTTGTGCCTTCAGAACCTGTATGTAAGTTCATAAGCACAATATGCCCAAGGGCTGAGATAACAACACATCTGACCAGAGCATATTAAAACAATTTTTTCATAAACATTTATTATATTAGTTTAATAGTTGCTGGTCACAATGTTGATTTGTTTCCTCTCAGAGTTGCTGCGTGTGATCTCAAGGTTGCATCATGTAATACCTTACTTGCTGTATGTGTTCCTTGTTGTGTTGTTTATCATCCTTGGGGCCTGGGCTAAGGTTATTGTTTTGTACTTTGTAATACTGGCTTGTGATATGATAGAATTGCTGGTTGTGAAACTAATCTGGTGTGTGTACTCAGCATTGCCATTACCTTTGTACTTCGGGGGCCATCTACTGGAAACTATTAATAATTACAACTTTTGCCTTTTCTCCTCAGAGACCCAACCTATGGGGGAGACATCTTCCCGCAACTAACTCCCTCCCCCCCTCTCTCCCTCCCCCCCTTTCCCCCCTTTCCTTCCTTTCCTCTCTCCCGGAGTCTCTTGGTAACTGGGAAGTTCTTATGTGGTGTGTCCGCCCATAGGTGAGTTTTCTGGCCCAGTCCCAGAGCTTGCCCGCTTTTATACTCAGCAAAAACAGAAACAGTGTACATATCTAGTGTATGTAAGCTTTTAAATTTGTGCCAAGCGCAGGCGTGCACTGTCTCATGATCCATAAGGTCCACACATGCCAGGGATGTTGGCCAGATGTCCAGGTGTGGTGGAGTTACTGTCATGACACAGCTGCACACAACATTTACTGTCCAGATGCTCCTGCTCACATCCTGCCTGTTCAGGGGGCCCAGAACAAGCACCATCTGTCAGATTCATTAAATGCAATTTATATTTGTCCTTGAGCTCCTTGAGGTCACTGTCCAAGTTAAACAATTCCTAATTAAATACATGATCAAAGACTCTTTCATAAGCAGTAATCAATCATTATTTAATAAACTTCCACCACATTCGGTCCTTTGGTTACTGCTTATGAAAAGCATACAATAAAGGTATCATCATAGGATCTTGAGTTAGCTTACAAATTTTATACCATGAATGACAATTCCACCATTAACAACATAATAAAAATCACAATTACAGGATGAAGTAAAGCATTTAACACTTTAGTCATGGAAGGTGAATATCCAGTAAATATATCTCACCAATGATGGGCAGTTTCACGCTCTATTTGACACCCAAAATCGACTAGCTGGTGCCCCACTATCACAGTCTGTATTTGACTGTCAATCAAGGTTTTATTTCTTGTTTCCTCCAAATGTTTCCTCATGTGTTCCATGTCCTTCAAAATTTGCTTTAAAGGTTCCAAAGAGATATTCATTACTTTGGTTTAAGATATCAGGATGCCAGTACCAAGTTACTTGCTGTTCTTTATCTGGGATAAAAGTGAGGTTTCTCCCTTTCCAATATAAATGAGTCACATTTTCTAAACATCCTGAAAAGGGGCTGGTCAAATTATACATCTGAGTTGTGTTTTGATTAGAGGTCACTACACAAACATGTTGTGGCCCTATTTCAATAAACATAGAAAAGGTGGATGGTAGTATTGTCCATCGGCATAAATTTACTGAGTGTTCTAAAAGACAAGGCTCATATAATTGAGAGTTTTGACTGCATACTACTCCGTCCGTAGTACAAGAACACAAGTTCAAATTGTGTGTTTAATTTCTAGCATCTAGATACGTACCCTCAAAATGGGGTAGCCAGTATTCAGGAATAAAGGGAGACTTTTCCTCAAAAATAATGGGTAAAACTACAAACTCACACATTAATTCAGAGGGACAGCTTATATTAAAGTGTGCTATTTTCCCTGCACAATAATAGTCAGTGCATTGTACTGTTTCAGGTGACAACAGAATCCAATGTGTTGTGGGAATCCATGGTTTCAATACGGTCCTCCCAATTAATTCATTGTTACTTTTTAAATCATTCTGGGTCTTATTTTGCTTCATGATTATATAAAACATTTGCAAAGTACATTCAGCCCAATTTACAAACTGACTCATGTTCTGGTTTACCTGCAATCTGCTGGCTTGTGACAAATCAAACAATTATAAGAATTCAGTATCATATTTTAATGTGAACTTTTGAGGTTGGAACACAGTAGGCATCCATTGCGCTTGTAAGCTGATCAGTTGGGATATATCCTGTCCTCCTGTCTTTAACTTATTTTGTAATGATTCCGTAACTATACAATTTACAAATCCTATACCAGCACCTGTGCTACCTAATAGTGTCCCACCAAGCTCTCTTCTTCTAACATAATGGTAAATGCAGGAAAGAGATATGTTGGGTTAAATGGGATGGAGTAATTTGGCAGAAAATAAACCCCCTTGCCTTCTAACTCTCCTCACCAATGTGGGAGGTTAGGTGCGGCTAGGTTTAAATTCTAAGTGGTGTCCAATTTACCACTATCAGTCCAGTCACATTTAATATGTATATTAAAGTACCACAGGTCTGGATACGCTAATAGCAGTCTGCACTGCCAGTCCAGTCGTACTCATGAACTAGCACGGCCACACTCTAGGGTTTGGTCGTGTTCAATGAGAAACTGCGACGACCAGCTACTTAACAGTGCAGTTTTATTTGTGCAACAGATATACAGGTTCTTTGGATTGCCGGTGATAGTGACTGTCTGCAAAAGGCACATGCAAATTAAATGTTATAAAGTATAAAACGTGGGGAAAAGTTACAAACAATACAGCCTGGCTACAAATATTAAAGAGTAACTCTCTAGAGATATTTCTAAGTCTCCCGAAGGAAGCGCTTAGTTTAAGTCTCACCCAAGGTGTCCCAAGGGGGGGAGAAGAAACGCTCAGCCCATCGGCCGATCTCAGGAGTCAGTCTTGGTAGTGTCTTCCCCTTAACTTGTTCTTGGTGGTGTCTTCACCACTTGTCCCCTCATTCATTCACTTTTTATACTTCTCTTTACTCTCAGGTGGAGCTTGAGTGACTCTAGTCACTTTATTATGATTGGTGTAAAGTTCTCTCACTTTCATTTAAAGATACAGTTCATTTTAAATTTACTACGCATGCTCCCCGAGTGGGGGATTCATCCTCTTTGGGGGGGCCATTTGAGTAGGAGGTCACGATCTCCCACTACCACAATTATTTTACCCTAAAAAGCTTTCTGTAATACTACGCTTCTATTAGGACCCAATTTATCTCTAATTCCCCCCTCAAGGTGATTTTCCCACAGAGATAGTAAAATGAATAACATTCTTCTGATGCTTTTGTGCAACTGAAACACAGGTGGCTGGTACTCTATTTAGTTGGTTGGCATTAATCAACTAAATCAATCATTATTTAATAAACTTCCACCACAGAAGGACAACCAGGTTTACTGGACTGTGTGGATCAGATAACCTGGCATGTCAGACCTACAAGAGTATGAAGCTCTAGTAGGCACCGGTGCACATTGTACCCTAATGCCATCAAGCCATACAGGGACAGAATCCATTTGTATTTCTGGAGTGGCAGGGGGATCCCAACAGCTAACTGTATTGGAGGCTGAAATAAGCCTGACTGGGAATGAGTAGTAAAGTGCCCTGTTGTGACTGGCCTAAAGGTTCCATGCATCCTTGGCATAGACTATTTCAGGAGATGGTATTTTAAGGGCCCAAAAGGTGGGCTTTCATTATTGCTGACTTGGAGATAGAGGAAACTGAGCAGCTTTCTTCCTTGCCTGGTCTGTCAGAAGACCCTTCTGTTATGGGGTTGCTGAAGGTCAGAGAACAACAGGTGCCCATTACTACCACAACAGTGCATCAGTGGCAATATTGCACCAATCAAGACTCCCTGATTCCCATCCATAAGCTGATTCAGTAACTGGAGACACAAGGAGTGATGAGCAGGACCCACTCACCCTTTAATAGCCCCCTATGGCCAGTAAGAAATTCTAATGGGGAGTGAAGACTAACAGTAGATTATTGTGGCCTGAACGAAGTCATGCCGCCACTGAATGCTGCCATACCAGACATGCTGGTTCTCCAATACAAACTGGAGTCAAAGGCAGCCAAGTGGTGTGCTATGACTGACATTGCCAATGTGTGTTTCTCAATTCCTTTGACATCAGAATGCAGGCCACAGTTTGCTTTCACTTGGAGGGGCATCCAGTACACCTGGAATCAACTGCCCCAGGGGTGGAAACACAGCCCTACCATCTGCCATGGACTGACCCAGGATGCAACGAGAAAGGGTGAAGCTCCAGAACACCTGCAATATATTGACAATATCATCATGTGGGGCAATAAAGCAGAAGTTTTTGAGAAAGAGAAGAAAATAGTCCAAATCCTTCTGAAAGCCAGTTTTGCCATAAAATAAAGTAAGGTAAATTGACCTGCACAGGAGATCCAGTTTCTGGGAATAAAATGGTAAGATGGACATTGTCAGATTACAATGTATATGATCAACAAAATAACAGCAATGTCTCCACTAACTAGTAAGAAAGAAACACAGGCTTTCCTAGGCATTGTGGGTTTCTGGAGAATGCACATTCCAAATTACAGTCTGATTGTAAGCCCTCTCTATGAAGTGACCTGGAAGAAGAATGATTTCAAATGGGGCCCTGAGCAATGACAAGCCTTTGAACAAATTAAAGGGGAGATAGTTCAAGTAGCCGCCCTTGGGCCAGTCTGGACAGGGCAAGATGTAAAAAATGTGCTCTATACCACAGCTGAGGAGAATGGCCCTACCTGAAGCCTCTGGCAGAAAGCACCAGGGGAAACTTGAGGTCAATTCTTGGGCTTTTGGAGTCAGGGATACAGAGGATCGGAGGCCCACTATACTCCAACTGAAAAAGAGATACTGGCAGCTTATGAAGGGGTTTGAGCTGCTTCAGAAGTGATTGGTACTGAAGCACAGCTCCTCCAGGCACCCCAACTGCCAGTGCTGGGCTGGATGTTCAAAGGGAGGGTCTCCTCTAATGATGCCACATGGAGTAAGTGGGTCATGCTGATCACACGAGCTCAAATAGGAAATCCCAATCATCCAGGTAACTTGGAAATTATTATGGATTGTCCAGAAGGTAAAGATTTTGGGATGTCATCAGAGGAGGAGGTGACATGTGCTGAAGAGGCCCCACTGTATAATAAATTACGTGCTGAAGAGGCCCCATTGTATAATAAATTACCAGAAGATGAGAAGCAATATGCCTTGCTTACTGATGGGTCCTGCCATATTGTAGGAAAGCATTGGAGGTGGAAGGGGTCTGTATGGACCCCCTATGACAAGTTGCAGAAACTGCTGAAGGAGAAGGTGAATCAAGTCAGTTTGCAGAGGTGAAAGCTGTCCAGCTGGCTTTAGATATTTGTTGTGAATGGAGTCATGCAATTCACTCATAAGAGAACAACATACTTTACTGATATAAAACTGTGAGTTAGCAAAGTTCAGTGGTAAATGTGACTGTTTTAACAAGATTCAATGGCAAGGTACCCTTGATTATTTACTGCATAGAGGACAGGGTCAGACAAACTATCAGGGAGACCCTCCTGTTGAGTCATGAGGTTCAGGAAAGACCTCCTTGCTTTCTAAACTCCTTCTCAGATAAGAGTCTAGGTGCCAGTGAATCCAATCCAAGTCCCAGAATTGGTCAGTGGTTTATGTCTAAAGATTATATGTGCACAATCAATCTTTTATATCACTTAGCTAAGATTTCAAAGTTTAGCATTCTGTTAATCACTTATCGAGGATCTGTTGCGGCAAAGAATCTCTCAACCTCAAGAAATAACTTTGAGAGGTGTCCCTACTCAAGGGGAGATCTTGGCGTGCACCCTGCTGCCATGTAGGAGAGCTCAATGGGCCCTGGGCTGTCCACTATTTATAAAGTAAAGATTTATAGTCATATTTACATACCAGCAAGTAGTCTGGGTCACCATTCCAGACAGCTCTTGGCTACCATGTTACAATCCATCCCCCAAATTCCAGAGTAAGCTGGATGCAGCCATCACAACCCTCACTGGTGGTTATGGCTTAAGCTGGGAAGGAAGCAGGGGAGGGGGAGCACACAGCCACAACATTGCTGAACAAGAAAAATGGCCAATACTTTACCTCTATACTGACTCATGGATGGTGGCAAATGCCCTGTGAGGGTGGTTGCAGCAATGGAAGTAGAGCAACTGGCAGCGCAGAGGTAAACCCATCGGGGCTGCTGCATTGTGGCAAGATATTGCTGCCTGGGTGGAGAACCTGGTTGTGAAGGTATGTCATGTAGATGCTCAGGTACCCAAGATTCGGGCTACTGAAGAGCATCAAAACAACCAACAGGTGGATCAGGCTGCTAAGATTGAAGTGGCTTGGGCAGCTCTGGATTGGCAACAGAAGTGTGAATTATTTATAGTGCAATGGGCCCATGACACCTCAGACCATCAAGGAAGAGATGGGCTTGTGATCAAGGGGTGGACTTGACCATGGACATTATTGCACAGGTCATCCACAAATGTGAAACATGCGCTGCAATTAAGCAAGCCAAGTGGTTAAAGACTCTGTGGTATGGAGGACGATGGCTGAAATATAAATACAGGGAGGCTTGGCAGATCGACTATATCACTCCCATAGACCCACCAAGGCAAGCTCCATGTGCTTGCAATGGTGGAACTGACCTTTGGTGGCTGTAGACATATCCTGTGCCCCATGCCACAGCCCAAAACGCTATCCTGGGCCTTGAAAGACAGGTCTTATGGCAACACGGTACCCCAGAAAGAATTGAGTCAGACAAGACTCATTTTGGAAACCTCATGGCCAAAGAGCACAGCATTGACTGGGTATATCACATTCCCTATCATGCACCCGCCTCTGGGAAAATTGAACGATGTAAGGGACTATTAAAGACTACGCTTAGAGCAATGGGTGGTGGGACCTTCAAACACTGGGATGCACATTTAGCAAAACGCACCTGGTTAGTCAGCACTAGAGGATTTGCCAGTTGAGCTTTCCCTGCCTAATCAAAACTTTTATGTACTGTAGAAGGGGATAACGTCCCTGTTGTGCACGTTAAAAATATGCTTGGGAAAAGAATCTGTTATTCCTGCCTCAGGCAAAGGCAAACCCATTTGTGGGATTGCTTTTGCTCAAGTACCTGGGTGCACTTGGTGGGTAATGAGGGAGGATGGGGAAGTTCGATGTGTGCCTCAAGGGGATTTGATTTATGTGAGAATAGCCAATGAAATAAATTGTATGATGTTAATTGCTATCCAACACTATAAGCCCATCACTGCACTAGGCGCCTCTTGGCACCCATCTCAGCCGCTCCGGATTTTGGGATCTGAACCCAGCTCCCTTTTGATTGCCACATTAATGAAGAATGAACTTTGATGAGACTAGACCAGCGCAGTGGTGGTGGAATCAGAACTGGCTTCAACTTCCAACAGTCCAACACCACACCCCATCTTTCCTGCCCTGAAAGACTGTTATGACAGATGGAGCCCAATGTAATGGACTAAATGAACTCAAAGGTCTTTTATAGGGATGGCCCATAGACTAAGGGAATGATATCTCTCTGTGTGTATCTATATGTATCAAAGGACTGGAAAGGTGATGGTGGTTAACTGGGATGTATTGGAAAGTGTGACCTGGGCATGACATAAATAGTATGGAATAACATTGCTAATGGAAGGTCCCAGAAGACTGGAGGTTAGCCAATGTGTCACCCATCTACAAGAAGGGCAGGAAGGAGGATCCAGGAAACTACAGGCCTGTCAGACTGACTTCAGTGCCGGGGAATGTTATGGAGCAGATCATCCTGAGTGCCATCACACAGCACGTGCAGGACAACTGGGGGATTAGGCCCAGCCAGCAGTCCGGTTAAAGATCTTTTCCAACCTAAATGATTCTATATTTCTATGAATAAGGGGTGGATAGTGTCCTGGTTTCAGCTGGGATAGAGTTAATTTTCTTCCTAGTGGCTGGCGGTGCTGTGTTTTGGATTTAGTATGAGAATAATGTTGATAACACGCTGAAGTTTTTAGTTGTTGCTAAGTAGTGCCAACTCTAAATCAAGGACTTCTCAACTTTCCCATGCTCTGCCAGTGAGCAAGTGCACAAGGAGCTGGGAGGGAGCAGAGCCAGGACAGCTGACCTGAACTAGCCAAAGGGATATTCCATTCCATAGAACATCATGCTCAGTATATAAACTGAGCAGAGTTGGCTGAGAGCCACCGGTTGCTGCTGGGGGACTGGCTGGACATCATTCGGTGGGTGGTGAGCGATTGTATTGTGCATTGCTTGTTTTTTCCCCTTGGGTTTTATTCCTCTCTCTCCCTCTCCTCTTCATTACAATTATTATTATTATTGTTGTTGTTATTATTATTTTACTTTATTTCAATTATTAAACTGTTCTTATCTTAACCCACAAGTTTTACCTTTTATCCAGTTTTCCTCCCCATACCACCAGATGGAGGGGAGGGAGGGAGTGAGCGAGCAGCTGCATGGTACTTTTAGTTGCTGGCTGGAGTTAAACCACAACATCTGTTATGGTGTAAATACTGGGAAGAAAATGGCTCTTAGTATTATTATTTGATTTGGAATAGGATTTTTAAATTTGATGCAAATTATTTAGCCAATACAAATACTTTTGACGCCTCAATTTCTTAATTTATGTTCTTATATCACAGAAATTTGTCTCTGGATAAAGACATTCTTAATTTGGTACTGTTGTTAATAGCATGTCAGAATATGTGAGAAAGGCTGATAGCTTGGTCAGTATTTTTTTAATAGAATAAAAGGTGGTCAGTATGCCTTTAGTGTAAAATAATTTTGTTTGTTAATAGCAATATGCAATTTAGATACAGAAATAGAAATTATTGTTGTTCATCATGCTTTTCATGGAAAACTAATCTCTAAAAATGTACTGTTACTTTAACATTTTTCTTTGACTTTTTTTCCAAGTTCTTTGATGTAATATCAACTACTGTGAAACCATTGGCAGAGCAAGACTGGTATCATGGTGCAATTCCAAGAATAGAAGCCCAGGAGCTGTTAAAACAGCAAGGAGACTTCTTGGTGCGAGAGAGCCACGGGAAACCTGGTGAATATGTCCTTTCTGTGTTTTCAGATGGACAACGGAGACACTTTATCATACAATATGCTGATGTACGTCTCTGATACAGTACTAAATATTCAATGTTAGGAAGTTAATTATTTCAGATAAACAATTTAGAATCTACATATTTTACTGTGACATATACCTTTAGCTTTTATATGAAAATTTGAAAACTGTTGGAAATATTTCCATCAGTGCTCAAATTGGAGGAAAAGGTAATTTTGTGGAATAAAAGAAAAATATGAAGTATGAGGCTATTCTACATATTTTATCCTATGTTGAAAAAACCAAGATATTTCTGTATATGTTTTGAAATCCAGAACTTATTACTATTCATTTATGTATGTATATTTATTTATTTTTAAACCTATTTTCACAGTTGGTGCTTATTAGGCTACTTTTAGTTCAGATTGTAAATATTCCATTGAATCTTCCTGAAAAATGGAAACGTTCACTTAGGAGAAAATATTCTATTCTGTTTTGTTTATAGCTGGGAATAGAAATCCATGCTGCTTTTGAAATATATGTTTTATTTTTAGACTTATGGATGTTGTTTTGTTCAGCAGAACACACATTTGTGAATATTACATAGCATGTATGCTTCTGAGTAAAGACCAAAATTGATCCCGTTGTTTCTCTAGCTTATGAAAAACTGGTCATTTTAAACTACATTAATATTTATTCACTTTTACACAATGTATTACTTTTAATTTTTATTACATTTCTTGTTTTTATTTATATATGTATTTTTATTTGGACCTTTCAGAATTTCAAACTCATTGAAAATAAGATAGTACTCATAACATTACTAGAAATGCTTCTAGCTCTTTACTCTGTGAATATAGGTGTAATATACCAGCAAATCAATCTCAATTTTGATTTAGTAATACTGAAAAAATATACTTCAGTCTGATGCAATAAAATCTGCCAAACTTCAGTCAAACTATACAGACAAATGCACAGATTCGGTAGTATAACTGTGTTTACACTATGTTTCCCAATCTAAATCCGCAGCTGATGCAGCATACCTGGGGAAGTCAGTATTGTGTTGCTGGTTTATTTTTTTTTAATGAGGGGTAGTGGTATTGTTCAAACTTCATAGAAGTTGGAATGTTTTTGTAGGATCAATGTGGACACTGATCTGTCTGGGTGTTTTCTTAATTTTCACCCATAACTTTCCTTTTAGGATTTAACAATTGGCAAAAAGTCAGTGAATAACAGTGATAAAACTACCTATACCTAGATACACACAGTCTTATAAGATCCTTGGAGCTCTTATCCTTACTCAGCAGAATTAAATGCACATTATGTGCTTAGCGAGGCTGAAATAATTTTGTGTAAATCATTGTATGTGTCATACACCAGTGGGGCTTCAAACAATGTAGACTGGGACTGGGCTTTAAAGCAAATTAAAATAGAAATATTTTTTAATAAGTATTACTTTGAGGCTACCTTTATCTGTAATCTGACACTTTTTAATATCCACTTTTCCAAGAAAAATTTACAGAATTGTAAATAAATTCCCATAATTTCACTATTTTCTTTTAGGTATTATATTAGAAATGTAAGATTGATAGTTTACTATTGCACAATCCAAACATTATCAGGTCACTAGAACTCTCTGCTTGTACATTTAGTAGTAGCACCTTATGTTCATCTGCTCTTGGGATTAATTTGTGGGTGATTTTCTTGACAATCGTGGAAGCTAAAACTTTTTTTTCATAAAGAAATGCAAGACTCCTTATGCACTCTTATGAGTCGAATCATCTGCTTTTACTGTGAAAAAAAGCTTGCTTTTTTTATTGTAAAGCTTATTAACCCTGAAAAGCATTTAATAAGTGATGGGATTGTTATGGCCATATGACAAGAGTGACTGGATTCATGAACATCTTGGTAGGGAAGTCTGCTGAGAGTAAAGTGTAATAATTTTTTTTTCACTTTGGTATAAATAGTGTTGAATAGTCTCTCTGTGACTGGTCAAATCACATTCTTGCATCACTGACAGGTTTGGTCTCCATTGGCCTTAAATTTTCTTCTGAATCAAAGACTGCAGAGCAGAAGTATAACATATACCCATTTTAACAGTTCTTTAATTACATAAGTATTCTTTCTAGTTTTGCAAATATTTTTAAGCACTAATCCAAATAAAAGTATTTGCATGATAAATCAGCTCATCCTTCAGTTTTAAGCATCAAAATTCACCACTGTCGCTAAGGGCTACTCTGTTTTTCACTGTTCCTCTTTGAGGCTATGCTATTTTCAAACTGTTGTTTGTTAGTGATTTTAATCAGGATCTCATGTAAATACACAGAATAAAATAATGTTGTCTGCCCTGAGGGTAAATAAGCTTAAATGGCAGCAGATGAGCGCAAGGCTGGATCTGGTATGAGGAAATGTTATGCAGGTCTGGTTATTGTGCTAGGCAGACATCTCAGGACACCCTAACCATGCTAAAGTTTTTTTGATCATCAAACAGAAATCTGAAGGAGGTTGTTTGAAAGGAACGGAGACTAGTGTTACTGGGCAAGCAAAGCTGAGTCAGTATTAATTAGTGAATGACATTAGGGGAATAAACCACAAGTATTTTAGACTGTGAAACCATGTTTACAATAGAGAACCAGTAATAAGATAAAAATAAGTGATGTGACCAAACTCTCCTTAATAATAGTGATAAAACATTACAGGAAATGTATGTGTTTATTCCTAATGAACAGAAACTTGGTATAATGCATTCTGCAAAGAATTTAACTGTAGGTGTTAGAAAAAAAATATCTGCATGGCAGTGGTAGAGGTTTTCATTGCCCAGTTTTGTAAATTAACCTGAATCACCATCTATGCTTTATTTTAATTGTGGTCTTTGTTTATTGTTGCCAATTCTGCTGGCTGGCTTACAGGAGTTCCTCTTTTGTGGGAAGAGTCTTCTAACTGTAGATATTTAGGCCTTATATAGACACAGTAGTTTATTCTGTTTCCCAATCACTTAGCCTTAATGTAGAATTTAAGATGATGAAATAAATACTAATTTACCTTTTTTTCCTCCCCTCAAGTGTAATGGCAGGGATAACCAATGAAGATAACCTTTTTTTTCCTTAGTATCTGAAAGTACCTTATAGCATTCTTTGCTAAGAAAATTCTACATGCTTCTAAGAAAATATTGAGATTCCACAGTTTTGTTGGCATTATGTTGAATTATGTATCTAAAATTATATAAACTGATAAAAAGGGTAGAAGGGGAAAAAAAAGGAATTTTGTCTTGCTCAACTTCTCTATAAATTACATGCATGACCTGCCTTTGTAGACTGTACTCCTGTAGACTGCTTTGGTATATACTTCTTATTAAAGACCAATCATGGGTGCATACTCTGTGCTAGGGATTTGTTCATTTTATCAAATGTTCTAAGTGCAGTAATATCTGGGTGAGATAGTGTTACTTATCTCTTGTTTATTAGATTGACAGATTTATATTTTTTTTTTATGTTTGGGGCCTTTTTATTATTATTTTTAGAGTTTTATTTACTCTGGAAGTTAGTATCATTTCTTCCAGTTTATAATCTTTTTATTTCATTCTGTCACAGCTTAAGTATCCCAAACTGTCCCACCTCTTGCATTAGAGGAGCTTCCTTTTATAAAAAATAAGTTTAAATAAATAGTTATTTTATTATGTTGCCTTAAATGAGTGGTGCAGTAATTTTTCATTTATTAATTTATTATCTTCCTGATCATCATTCTATTTACTTCAGTAGAAGTGTTATTAAATTGAATAGGATAGAGATTTAATTCTGTAAAAGCAAATTTTTCTTTATTTGTTACTAGTGATGGAAACTTGGTAATGTTCTTTTACAGTTTCTTCTTTGAAATTTTGCTTGTACAGAAACAATTATTTCCTTTTATGTCCATACAGAATCAGTATCGCTTTGAAGGAACTGGGTTTCAAACTATTCCTCAGCTCATAGACCATCATTATACAACAAAGCAAATTATTACAAAGAAATCAGGTGTTATTCTACTGAATCCTGTTTTTAAGGTAATGCATGCATTCCAAGAATTCTATTAAACTGAAAGTATTTTGGGGTTTGTATTATCATTTAACATATGTTCTTTGCGATGACAAGTGGTAATATTAAAGTAGGTTGTAGAATATTTGTATATGCTATTAAGTCAATAATTTGAGTACTGGAACTATCTCAGTTGCTTACTTCTTGACAGAAGACACTGCAGTTTTCTTTAGTGTTTACTTCAGCATGCAAATTCTTAGAGGATTTTTCATTCTTGCTCAGTTCTGTGAACCTCCATTCTTTATCTGAATGTTTTCAGCCTTCTATACTCTGCCCAATGCATTCCTCCAGAATAACACTCTGTCCTGATTTATATAATAAATAATTGCCACCCTGAAAGAATGGCATTCAGAGTCTCCCAAAACATCCTTGTACTTCTTTTGTTTTTTTCCATTTTGGAGTTTACTGTTTGGATTCCACTATTCACTATGTAACTGAAACTATTAGTTCATTGTCCATAACATTGTAATGAAGAAGTTGTCAGAATAAAAATGGTTTTCTTTAAGTGGTAAAATTCTCAAATCACAGTTTCATCCCGATTTTATATCTCAAATATAAGGTACTGATATAGACATGGGAACAGGTACTGTCCTGCCAGTATCATTGCAAATTTGAAATAAAACTTTTTAATCTGTAAGCCATTTCAGAATGTCTTTCAAAATAGAAACAAAAAGGGATATTAAAATATATCATTATTTAGAAAACTTAACAGCTTACATTCTTCCAGTAGTTTTGTAGTTAGTATTTACTCGGTTGATATTTCATTCATAAACCAACTCTTTTCAACTTAATCTTTCCATTTTAACTATGAGTTAGCCATTTGTTCTTAATGAAAAAAATGGACTGGTTTCAAGCACACTTAAGGCACCTTCTCCATTATACAAAATTTTAGGAAGCATAACAGATTATAATTCAGAGTTAGTTTCCTTCTCCAAAATCCTAGTTATTTTCCTCTAATAATCCTAAGAAATTAAAGTGTATTTCTGTTCTTCTCAAAAATGTTTTAATGCTTACCTGTGCTTGCTTTAATAATAATTAAAAAAAAAAAAAAGAGACAGCAAGAGTTAGCTTTTAAACTGAAAGCCTTTTTTTCTTCATAGCTTTTAACATCTATATACCTATTCTCTATATTGCGTATATGTTCAGCATCTTTTAATGGATACTTACTAGCTTTGGTAAATGCATATGGACAATTATAATCAGATAAAAAATGAAAGTTATTTCTTCTAGGTAACTCTTAAAACTTGAATGGCCTTTGCTTTTTGTCTGCTCTGATTATAAAGATATTGAAAATTTATTACATCTTACACGAATTGCACACTGTGGTCTATTTGTGAAGTGCATTTATTCTGCTTATTTACTAGGGAATTTAAAAATTTATTGAAATTGATATGCAGAGGGGTTTTTTTAGTTCTTAATTGATACATATTTTCTCTAGTCTATATATGATTTTTAATTTCACAGAATGGGGCTTTGAAAATACTCATTTTTGGTTAATGTCTTGCTGATTACAAAACTGATATTTTATTTATTGAACATACAATATTAGTTTAAGTTAATTATTGAATATATGGGAAAGCTTAGGATTTTATCTTTGATATGTAAATAATTATATTTTTATATTAATTAAGCTAAAGATAAAAGGCTGTCAAACCAAAAAGTAAATCTTTCTATGTTTGTTTGCAAATTCCTTTTGTAATACTAGAATTATTTTTTAAATGTAATGCTTTGTCTGTTTCCTGGCTTTTTATAATATACATATTACTGCAGAGTTTAAGCAGTTTTCAGTGTTTAAAAGCCTGTGAGAACAGCCCTAATTTAACAAATGTAAAATGATAATGGAGCATGTTACTATGTGCTAAATGATAACAGAATTTATTCTTAGTTATTCACTGTTAAACAGGCCTGGAAAACATAATTTCTTTATTCTCTGTTGTTTACTTGTAATGGAAAAAAACTTTCATATTCTTAACATTTTGTTTCATTTTGGTAATTTTTTTTATATAAAGTTAGTTTTTATTTATACATAGTTTTATGTAACTATGTATAGTTCTAGTACATACACTATTGGTAAAATATGGGCCCAGATCAGTTTCTTGGTAATTTATGCATTGCATTACTTGACCTCATGCCCTTTGAGGTGTAAATGCACTTATGAATAGTTTAAAAACACTTGGTATAACCAATCCTTATATGACATAGAGACTGTACAGACATGTATGAATTTTTGTGGCGGATCTTTTCACATCTTGAATCTATACCACTACAAATGCATTCGTCATATCATAACTCCCTTACAAAATGTATTGAGGGCCATTTCTAAAACAGACATTTTTTTTCTCTTCTACTGTCACTGGGTACAAAATCAGTAATTTTCAGATGGAAAAAGAAATAGGCCCATTCCCCTTCTGGACTTGTTGATTTGAGTTAGTTTCAATATTAACTTAAACTAGAGCAAATTTTAGTACTGAGGATGATGCTAGTCTTCTGTCTTATGACCAGGTAGGTGGTAATTGCTTGCAGTTGTAGTGATAAAGTACTTTCATTACTCAGGTTTTCCCAAGTGCTGCAAATAATCTTCATCTATCCATAAAATCCCATCACACAGGTTCTATATTTGGCAATATGATTTTCTTTGTGGTGATGTGCTTCAGTGTTAATAGTCAAGAGTAATTCCTTTAGGGTTCATGAATTTTTCAACTTTCATCAGGTTACATGAAGTAACAGAAAGGATATCTATGATAATATTGATGGTTAGTGCTAAAAAGAATACTGGGCACTAGGAAACTTTATGGTTTTAGTATCTGTGTATCATAATAAATTGTATGTTTGCTTTTATAAAATTAAGAAGTATAACCTTGAGTTTCTAATAGCTACTTATAGCATGCACAAGCTAAAAACAACGTATAATGCACTTTAAATGCTTCATGACCAGCAGTTTGAATCAAATAAGAAATTTAAGTGTTAGCTAAAAATTTTTTGTTGTTAGAGCAGTTGTTTTAAAATTGTTTTAACTTAGATCTTTGCAACAACTTTTTTCTGAATTATGTTTTTATGATGTTTTTTTGTTTTCCCATCTGATTAAAATGAGTTGTTAGAAAAATGTACTCCAGAATTAAAAAAAAAAGTGTGTTGTGAGCTTTCCTTTTAATTTTCAGCCTTAATGAGTTTTGCAAGTTAAAAGTTATTGTATCTGAACATAAAAGAATTTATTAGAAACTGGGGTTCTTCTCAGTGTGCTATCCATATTTGTGTTCTATCATATCTGCACAAGTTCATCAAATGGTTTAACTGCTTTTGCTTTTTTGTCCTAACCTTCTGTATATAGTGTGTGTGCATCTGACCTTCCCCATGTTCTTTGCTCAGGGTGTAGTGGGCTCGTATGCTTTCTGTTCTTTAATGTTCTTTCCCAACCTTTGTCTACTAGAGTCTCCAATAGAGGACAAAGGAAGCTGGAAATAATGTATGTATAAGGATGGGAGAGTCCCAAAAAATCTACCAGTAAATGTGGTTATTGGTATAGTGCTTATTTGTATACCCATTGCACTGTGAATAATTTCAAAGTGAGCAGTTCAGTCAGAAATAGCTCTTGGATTCCTAAATAAGTAGCCACTATTGATCAAACAAAACAAGTTATTTCATAAGTATCTACAGTAGCATAGCATTTGTTACAGATGTGTGTGGATCTCCAGGAGCTATCTTGCAGTTGCCAAAACTATGATTTCTCTTTAAGGATTTATTCCACTCTAATGCAATTAACTTTCTTGGTAGTTCATCACTGAGATATATTATTCTACAAGATCAGTCCACAAAAGAATTAAACTTATTTGGTGAAGTCCACTGTCTTCAGACACTTCAGCTGTGGATGAGCAAAGGATAAGCTCAGAAGCAGCTGCAAACTTACAAGGACAGGGCTATTTTCTTGCATCAAATATATGTATTGAATCTGTGTAGTAGTGCCTGAATTCTCAAGAAGCTGAATCTGAGAGAAGTATTCAAATGTTGATTAAGAAGTAATTCAGTGACCACATGTGGTGGGTTGACCTTGGCTGGCTACCAGGTGCCCAGCAAACAGCTCTCTCACTCCCCCTCCTCAGCAAGACAGGGAGAAAATAAGATTTAAAAATTGTGGGTCAAGATAAAGGCAGTTTAATGAAAGCAAATACAGCGTGTGGAAGCAAAGCAAACCAAAAAGATTTATTCTCTACTTCCCATTAGCAGGCAATGTCCATCCACTTCCTGGGAAGTAGGGCTTCAGTATGTGTACCAGTTGTTTCAGAAAACAAATGCCTTAATAACAAATGCTCCCCCTCCTTCCTTTTGCTTAGCTTTTACTGCTGAGCATGACATCATATTGTATGGAATATTGGTTTGGTCAGTTTGGGTCAGCTGTCCTGGCTATGTTCCCTCCCATCCCAGCCTACCAGTCTCTGGGGTCAGGGGGAGTTGGAAAGACAGCCTTGATGCTGTGGGAGCACAGCTCAGCAGTAGCCAAAATATTGGTGTGTTATCAACACTGTTCTAGCCACAAATGCAAAGCACAGAACTATCAGGGCTGCTATGAGGAAAGTTAACTCCATCCCAGCCAGACCCAATACAATCTCTGCACCTTATTCCATACTGTTTGTATCATGCTGAGGTCCCACATTAACTGATGCATTTATATATCTTCTGACCATCCCCTTATATCTTTTTCTCATTCCTGAAATCCCCTCTTACCAACACTTACTACTTATACTACGTGCTTTATACCCAACAAACAGATTTATACATTCTCATTAACTACTATCCCCTCTCCCTTAACATATATATAGATATTATTTTTCCATTCCATGGGCTTCTACCACTCCCCTGCAAAATATCCATAATAACAGTCTATGATTTGGGTCCTGTCTCTCAAGGTGGTTGCTCAGGACAGGAGAAGCAGCATGTTTGAATGTTAGGTGCCAACACCAGCTTGGTTTGGGTCATTGCTGAACTCACCCAGTTCCTTGTGAAAATAATTCTCTGTCAGTTCAGGTAGTTGCTGCTACATTACTTCCTACAACATACAACTCACATCACAGCTTATTTTTTCCCCAAGGTTAAATCTCCTTGAGGCACACACTGAGTCTCCTCATCCTTCCGCATAACCCACCAAGTACACCCAGGTCCTTGAGCAAAGACAATCCCACCAATGGGTTTGCCTTTTCCCATGGGAGGAGCAACCCACATCACCTTCCCCAGCCACTTCCCCTACAAGGACTTTATCTCCTCCCACAGTATGTAGAGGCTTTGTTTGGGCAGGACCAGGACAGTTAGCAGGTCCTCTGGTGTTTACCAGCCAAGTGGCTTCTGCTAAATTTATATCCCAGTGCTTCCATGGCCCAGTGACCAACACTCTCAACATAGTCTTTAAGTCCATTATATCTCTCAGTCTTTCCAGAGGCTTTTTGGGTGATAGGGGATGTGATACACTCAATCCATGCTGTGTTTCTTAGCTCAGTTTATGAGGTTATTCCAGAAATGAGTCCCATTGTCTGATTCAATTCTTTCTGGGGTGCTGTGTTACCACAGAACTTGCTTTTCACAGCCCAGGATGGTGTTTTGAGCAGTGGCATGGTCAACAGGGTATGTTTCCAGACACCTGGTAGTCGCTTCCACCATGATCAGTATGTAGCACATGCCTTAGTGTAGTGGTTTAAACCCAACTGGCATCTAAGTACCATGCAGCCACTCACTCGCTCCCCCTCCCCCCCAGCAGGATGAGGATGAGGATCAGGAAAAAAAGTAAAACTCATGGGTTGAAATAAGAACAATTTAATAATTGAAATATTATAATGATTATGATAACGATGATTATGAAAATAATAATGATGATGAAAGAGAAGGGGAGAGGAATAAAATCCAAAGGGAAGGGGGAAAAAAACCCAAGTGATACACAATACAATTGCTCACCACCCACTGACTGATGCCCAGCCAGTCCCCAAGCAGTGATTGCCAGGACCCAGCCAACTCCACACCCCACCCCCAGTTTATAGTTTATATACTCAGCATGGCGTTCTATGGTATGGAATATCCCTTTGTCTAGTTCAGGTCAGCTGTCCTGGCTGTGTCCCCTCCCAATTTCTTGTGCCCCTCCAGACTTCTTGCTGGCAGGACCTGAGAAACTGAAAAGTTCTTGACTTAGTATAAACATTACTTAGCAACAACTGAAAACATCAGCATGTTATCAACATTATTCTCACACCAAATCCAAAACCATAGCACTGTACCAGCTACTGAGAAGAAAAATAACTCTATCCCAGCCAAAACCAGGACACTTGTATTCATGGCAGTGGTTCTAACATAGTCAATTTGTCAGGCCTCACCATACTGGAAATCCAGCCACCACCCTCTATTGCAAGAAGACTAGCATGGCTTGCTAGATTGCAGTGCATGTTTCACAGTGTGATGACCTCCATGGTCAGGTCTACCTCTTGATAACCAGCCAATCTGTATGTTGCATCTCTCCCTAGATGTCCCAATGTTTTGTGGGCCCATCGAGCTACAAATAGTTCACCCTTACACTCCCAGTAGCTTATTCAATTCTGGCAGCCTGGCGTACCTGCTCATTGTTTTGATGTTCTTCAGTGGTAGGGTTCTTGGGCAAGTGAGTACCTGCATGACCTGCCTTTAGAGCAATGTTTTCTACCTGGGCAGTGATGCCTTGCCACAATGCAGCAGCCCAGATGGATTTATATCTGCGCTACCAGTTGCTCTGCTTCCATTGCTGTAGCCACCCCCACAGGGCATTTACCACCATCCATGAGTCAATAGAGAGTACTGGCTACTTTTCTCAGTCAGCAATCTCTAGGGCCAGCTGGATGGCTTTCACTTTTGCAAACTCACTCAACTTGCCTTTTCCTTGAATTACTTCAATGACTTTTTGTGTATGACTCCACACAGCAGCTTTCCACTTCTGATGGTTTTCTACAACATATCAGGATCCATTGGTAAACAGAGTATAGTGTCTTTCATCTTCTGTTAAGTCTTTATATGGTGGTACCTCTTGGGCATGTGTCACCTCCTCAGGTGATGCTGTGAAATCTCTGCTTTTTGACCAGTCCACAATCTCTTACAGGATTACTGGGCAGTTTGAGCATGAGCCCATTGCATGATGAAGGCTACCCACTTACTCCATGTAGCATCAATTATAAAATGTGTAGAGAGACATTTCTGTTGAACATCCAGTGTAGCACAGGCAAGTGTGGTGCCAAGAGGAGCTGTGCTTCTGTACCAACAACTTCTGAAGCAGCTCAAATCCCCTCGTATTCTGCTAATATCTCTTTTACAGTCAGGGTGTATGTAGTTGGCTTCTGATCCTCAATACCCACAGCTCCAAAAGCCTAGAGGTTGGCCTCAGGTTTCTGCTGGTGTTTTCTGCCAGAGGATCCAGGTGAGGTCATGCTCCCCAGCTGCAGTGTAGAGCACATTTTGCACAGCTGGTCCTATATGGATGGGCCCAAGAGCTACTGCATAAACTATCTCCTGTTTGATCTGCTCAAAGGCTTGTTGTTGCTCAGGGCCCTACTCAAAATACTTTTCTTTCGGGTCACTCAATAGAGAGGGCTCACAAGCTGACTATAACCTGGAATATGCATTCTCCAGAAACCCACAATGCCTAGGAAAGCTTGTGTTTCTTTCTTGTTAGCTGGTGGAGACATAGTTACTATCTTCTTGGTCACATCCATAGGGATGTGACAGTGTCCCTCCTGCCATTTTATGCCCAAGAACTGGATTGCTTGTGCAGGTCCTCTGACCTTGCTCTTTTTTATGGCAAAACCAGCTTTCAGAAGACTCTGGATTATTCTTTTTCCTTTCTCAAATACTTCTTCCACTTTATTACCCCACACAATGATGTCATCAAATTATTGCAGATCGTCAAGGGCATCACCTTTTTCCAGTGCAGTTTGGATTAGTCCATGAAAAATAGTAGGGCTGTGCTTCCACCCCTGGGGTACTCGATTCCAGGTGTACTGGATGCCCCTCCAAGTGAAAGCAAACTGTGGCCTGCATTCTGATGCCAAAGGAATTGAGAAACACACATTGGCAATGTCAGTCATAGCACACCACTTGGCTGCCTTTGACTCTAGTTTGAATTGGAGAACCAGCATGTCTGGTATGGCAGCATTCAGTGGCGGCATGACTTCGTTCATGCCACAATTGTCTACTATTAACCTCCACCATCCATCAGACTTTTGCACTGGCCCTATGGAACTATTAAAGGGTAAGTGAGTCTTGGTGATCACTCCTTGGTTCTCCAGTTGATGATTCAGCTCATTGATAGGAACCGGTGAGTATCAGTTGGTGTGATATTGACTGTCATGGTGTGATATTGACTGTCATGGTAGCAATCAGCACCTGCTGTTCTTCGACCTGCAGCAACCTCACAACTGAAGGGTCCTTCGAAAGACCAGACAGTGTACACAGCTGTTTAATCACGTTCTCTGTATCCACAGCAGATACACCAAAAGCTCATTGGTACCCTTTTGGGTCCTTGAAGTACCTTATCCTGAGATAGTCTATGCCAAGGATACACAGGGCCTCTGGGCCTGTCACAATAGAATGTTTTTGCCACTCATTCCCTGTTAGGCTCACCTTAGCCTCCAACACAGACAACTGTTAGAATAACTGTGTTGCTACAGAAATCCAAATGGGTTCCACACCCTTATATCCTGATGACATTAGAGAACACTGTGCACCAGTGTCCACCAGAGCCTTATACTTCTGTGGATCCGATGTGCCAGGCAATCAAATACACACAGTCCAGTAAACCTGGTTGTCCCTTTCCTCCTCCTGGTTGAAGGCAGGGACTATTTATTTCCAGATGGAGTATTCACTGTCTGACCCTTGCACTGCCAGACTGGAGGTCCCTTCACCATAATCAAGGGAGGTGATCTCAGTCTTTTTTCTGCATCTGGGGGATCACTGATTGTTGCCTTTGGGCTCAACAGCAACTGAACTGACAGCCTTCATGGATGACCCCTTATCAGCCATCTTACCCATCAGTTTGTACATGGACTTCCAGCTTAAAGGTGAGCTCACCATCCTCCCCCTGGTCACACAGGAAGAACCAGAGAGTGACACATGGCATGCACATAGGGCTTTCCCTCTGACCAGTGTGGGAGAGGACTGACTCCATGGGGAACCCCTGACAGCCGAGGTGCTGGCCTGTGGGTACGAGGAGGTGTTACCGAAATCTCGGAATGAAGAACTTATCGACACCAATGTGATGTAGATAAGCAGACACTTCTTTATTGACGGCCGGGTGCGTGAGCGAGTCCTCTCGCGATCAACGCACACCAGGTCCCAAAATCAGACACCATATATAGAACTTATTCATACATATTCATTAATTATTCATGCATAATCATGACATTTCCCGTAAATAATTTACATACTCTCCTCCTATATCCGATTCTGCGCAGTAAAGCGTAGAAAGGTCTAGAAATGGGTCTAGGGTACGATTTGGGTAGGTGGTATATGAGTCGGTGGTCGCGATCTCCCCCTGCCGGAATTACCTTTTACTAAAGTTCACAGTTTCTTGGCAGGCACCTACAAGCTGTTCCAGTCGACTCTCCCCAGTTCCCATTAATCTCATATTCTGACATTTCAATACACCTCTGCATACAGAAGACTGGTTAAGTACAAAGGAACTTTTCAACCCTAGAGTTATTACCTAAGTTTTCACAATAGTTCCAGGCCCTTCTTCTAGCCTTGGTACAAGACGTACAAAAGATCTCATAGCAGCTTTTACTGTGCAACTATAAGTTTCCTATAAAAATTTTTCTTATTCTTCTATATTTTAATTCTATTAAATGATTTTATAAAATCAATTAATCAATCTAATATAATCAATCAATCTTAACTTATTAACAAATCGATAACATTTCCCCCCTTTGAAAGTGTTGAAAATCATTATTTCAATACTTTCACATTATTCATATATCTTTTGTTTCAACATATTTTGGTGATGGATCATGTCTTGATAAAAATAGTTGGTACTTCTCTCATAATCATACGATTCACTGCAATTCTATTGGTAAACTGTTTCTTCAGACATGCATATACTAGCATGCTCATCAAAAAGACAACTAGTAACAGAAACAAAGTCTTAATTATAGATTGTATCCAAGAGCTCAAATTCCATCCCAGTTTGTTAAAATTTTCTCAAGCCACTCTTCTGACATATCCTTTTGAATTGTTTCAGTTTCTTTTTCAATTTTTCCCAATAGGCCTAGATCATGTTCCACATCCTGAGTGACATTTGGAATGTGGATACAACAATGGTCCAATTTATCCTTGAGATATACACATACTCCATGTTCTTTAAGTAGGAGCATATCTAGTGCTATTCTATTTGTAAAGTCATTCTGGAGGTCACCTGTAATTATACATTCAATTCCTTAAACCCCTTTTTGTTAACGTTTGCTAATTTTTCCACTTGACCAGTTAACTGATAGAGCCATGCTCTGTTTCTATATGAAGCTGTAGGATTTAAAAGTGATTCAATTGCCCAAACAGTTTTCACTCCTGTAAATGGTTCATTTCAAATATCATCATTTATCTCAGATCTCTTTATTCGTTTAGATTCTAAATTCTCTAAGGATCCTTTAAATGGTGATTTCTTTCAAATTGGACACAATGTTGGCATGCTTAAAGTAATTTGTTTCACCTTACCATCTAATGGTAAATGTGTGGTCCAGGTTCCATCACTTAATGCCCAAACTAAATGTCCTGGACTTCAAATAGTAGTTTTACTACAACTAAACAAAGTTCCTTTCCTAACTGTAAAAGTGCTGGTCAAATTGAGAGTGTTCTTAAGACCTCGACAAAAACAACCATAATTTAAAACAGTGGCCTACAGAGGAATTCTTTGGATTACTAAGTCTGCATTACTGCAATCATACACTTTTTCACATTTCCACCATGGCACTGCTTTATTTTCCTTCTCTCCCGATGAAGGTAACCTATCATTGACCCAGGGTAATACTGAAAAAAAACCTTTTCCATCCCAGGTAAAACACCAAAAAGTTCTTGCTATATACTGAAAATGGGAAAATATGGACATAGACCATATAGAGTCCCATTGTTCTACTAATTGGGTATCTTGGCCAGTTTTATTACACTTCCATTTCATGATACTTCTGCTCACATTGGTTTTAAGTTGTTCATCATAAGAACACCATCCCACAGTCTTAAATCTCCCTATTTTGGTAAAAACATGATTTAACAATATTTCACAATTCGCCAGACTACCTGGAGTTTTCCACTGTTTTCTAGTGACTTTCACTTGCTCATACCATTGAGTCACTGGCCTCTGTTCACAATAATTGGTTTCATTTTTATGTTCCAGGTTAGTCAAATTCATAGCTAAAATTCCCCATGGAATAGATTCACCTACTGCCCTCGGTATTGGCAAACAAGCAGTGATCTGCGTGACATTTTGTAAAGTGGCAAATTCTTTAGTCAATCCTACCAACAAATTTTCCTCTGCCATTTGTTTGGGAATGTCAATCACTTGTTCTGTTTCTATTTGTCTTTTGTTCCTGTCCACCAAGCCAGCCCATGATCTCACCAACATTACCAACCAAAAAAAAAATCCAAAACCCAATCATAACCTGATAAAAAAATTAGACATGTTTCAAAGTCAATTTTTAAGTCTCTGGGTCACGATTAGCAATCTTCCACGGAGTAGATGCTTTCTTCACTCAAGTATAATGTATCCAAGCATCCGATTCTGCAATTTTGATAGCTGTAAAAGTGGTTAACAGTATCCGGAAAGGTCCTCTCCAGTGCTCCTGCAAAGTTTCGGAGGTCCAAGTCTTCACATAGACATAGTCTCCTGGTTGGAAATCATGCACTGCATTTTCCAGGGGTAAAGGTCTATTCCAAATTACTACACTCCAAATCACAGCCAAAGTTTTCCTTAGAAAAAGCAAATAGTTATACACATCTTGTTTTCCTTTTACATATATGTTTAGATTTGGTTCTGGAGACTCATATGGTTTTCCATATAATAATTCATAAGGACTGACTGAGGTTCCACTCTTTGGCTGTACCCTGATTCATAATAATGCCAATGAAAGTGCCTGAGGCCACTTTGGACTGGTTTCTTGACAAATTTTACTTATTTGTCATTTCAAAGTTTGATTCATCCTCTCCACTTTTCCACTAAATTGTGGTCTCCAAGACGCATGCAAATCCCAATTAATACCCAACACTTTGCTAACACTTTGGACTACTTCAGCAACAAAGTGTGGACCTCTGTCAGAGGAAATTCCAATAGGAACTCCAAATCTCGGAATTATTTCTTGTAATAACCACTTCACAACCTCTTTTTGCTTGTGTGGTGCGACAGGGAAGGGCTTCTGGCCATCCTGTAAAAGTATCAACCCTTACCAGGATGTACCGGTACCCATTTTGTCTAGGTAACTCTGAAAAATCTACTTGCCAATAATCTCCAGGTTCTGTACCAGATTTCAGTCTACCCATTTGAACCTTTTTCTTAATCACTGGATTATTTTTCAAACATACTTCACACTTTGCAATTACCATTTTAGCTATTCCCAACATCTTAACTGATATTATTTGCTTTCGTAAAGATGTTACTAAGGCTTCTGCTCCCCAGTGACATTCTTGATGTCTTGTTTGAATTATCTCTCTCACCCCAAGAGGTGGAATTACTACTTGTCCATTAGGAGTTATCCACCATCCAGCTAAGTTTTCTTAGCATTTAATAACTGACCCAATTTGTCATCTTCCTCTGAATATCTCGGTTTTTCCCTAGGAAGGGTTACTGTTTTAGAAGGAATTATTGCCATTTGCGATGTTTGTCTCTTTGCTACCTTCTTTGCTGTTTTATCAGCTAAATTATTTCCAATTATTATTTTTGTATTTCCAATCTGATGTGCTTTACAGTGCATGATTGCTACTTGATCTGGTTTTTGAACTGCTTGCAATAATTGTAAAATTTCTGTTTGATGCTTAATGTTTGATCCTTGAGAGGACAATAACCCCCTCTCTTTCCACAAAGCTCCATGGACATGCACTACCCCAAAGGCATATTTTGAATCAGTCCAGATATTTACTCTCTTGTCTTTGCTTAATTCTAAGGCTCGAATTAAAGCGATGAGTTCTGCCTTTTGGGCTGATGTGGTACTCGCCAATGCTCCTGCTTCTATAACTGTAGTCTCTATTGTTACCGCATATCCGGCGTATCGGACTCCTTGTTCCATAAAGCTGCTTCCATCAGTATACAGTTCCCAATCTGGTCTCTCCAACGGCACATCCTTCAGATCTTCACGACTGGAATAAACATACTCGATAGTAGCCAAGCAATCATGTTCCAGTCATCCTTCTTCCTGTATGGAACTTAAAAACACTGCAGGATTTACCAGGTTAGTTGTCTTTAGAATCACATCATCCTGTTCAGTCAATACCACCTGGTATTTCATCATTCGGCTGGGGGACAGCCAATGTCCCCCCTTCTGTTCTAGGACAGTTATCACCATGTGTGGAACATAGACTGTTATTGTTCTTCCCAAAGTCAATTTCCGAGCTTCTTGTATGAGCATCACTGTTGCTGTCACTGCTCGAAGGCAGTTTGGCCACCCTTTACTCACTGTATCCAGTTGTTTAGAGAAATATCTGACTGGTCGTTTCCAGCTTCCTATCCTCTGGGTTAACACGCCCAGTGCAAGGTGTTGTCTTTCATGTACAAACAACTGGAAATCTTTGGTTAGATCCGGCAGTCCCAAAGCAGGTGCAGACATTAAGGCACGCTTCAACTCTACAAAAGCCTTTTGTTGTTGTGGGCCTCATACGAAGGGAGAGTTCTTTTGGGCCTCGTACAGCGGTTTAGCTATTAGCCCATAGTTCATGATCCAAAGGCAACAACACCCAGTCATTCCCAGAAATGCTCTGAGTTCATGAATATTTCTCGGCTCAGGTATACCACAAATAGCTTCTTTGTGATTTTTTTCCTAATTGTCGTTGTCCTTTTAAAATCTCAAAGCCGAGATATATCACAGTCTGGTAGGCTATTTGGGCTTTCTTCCTGGATACCTTATACCCATTTAGTCCCAGGAAATTCAAAAGGTCAATAGTCACCTGTATACAAATAAATCTTTCTTTTGTAGCAATCAATATATCATCCACATATTGTAAAAGTAAATGCCCAGGTCTTGGTTTGTCCTGTTTCCAGATTTCAAATTCCTTAGCTAAATGATTTCCAAAAATAGTTGGACTGTTTTTAAATCCTTGGGGTAATCTAGTCCATGTCAGCTGCATCTTTTGGTTTGAGGATTTTCCCATTCAAAAGCAAACAGTTTTCTGGTTTCCTTTTCCAAAGGTATACAAAAGAAAGCATCTTTCAAATCAAGCACTGTAAACCACTGATAAGTCTCCCTTAACGCTGTTAACAGTGTATAAGGGTTTGCTACTACAGGATAAATATCCTTAACTATTTGATATACTGCTCTCAAGTCTTGCACCAGCCTATATTCACCCGAGGGTTTTCTGGCTGGTAAAATAGGAGTATTATACTCAGATTCACATTCTTCCAAAATTTTATACTCCAAAAATTTATCAATCAATTTCTTCAATTCCTGTCTCACTTCTGATTTGATTAGATATTGTTTAATTCTCACTGTTCCTGCACCTTCCTTCAAATCTATTTTAACTGGTTCTGCTAGTTTCGATTTACCAGTAATATTTGTTTCCCATACAGTAGGGATCACTGCCAAATCCACCTCCGGTGGAATTTCTTGTTCCTTTACCTTTTCTTGTATCATCAGGATTTCTCCCGTTTTTGACTCAGGTATTTTCAAGAAAAGTTCTCCTTCGTCAAAAACAATCTGTGCATTTAATTTGGATAACAAATCTCTTCCTAAGAAGGGTATTGGACATTCTGATACATACAGAAATTCATGTGTAATTATCTTATTTCCAAATTTCAAATCCAGGGGTTGCAGGAATGGCCTGTTTTTGTTCCAGTTTTTTTTTCTTTACAGGTATTTAATAAAAAAATGTCACTCCTGTATCCACTCCCAACCTCACAATTTAAACAACATTTTTTTTCCACTTTCTTATTATCAGAAGTTATAGCCATTACCAAATTATCTCTAATAGTTAGCTTACATTCATCCTGCCAATCCTTTCTTTGTCTTAAGTAAAAAAACAAATCCACACCTGGCATTTTATTCCATTTCCCTTCTCTTTTACAATACAGCATTAACTGCAAAATAGTGTTATAATTCAGTGTCCCATTTGTGGGCCACTTTTCCTGATCATCCAATATATATAAAGGTCACCAATTATTACAATACTCAAATTATTACAATACTCAATCATCTGGCTCTTTTGCAGATCATCCTGTAAATTTCCCCAATGTGCCAATAAACATCCCAAGAAAGAATTTTTCGGGATTTTGTCATTTACAGCAAGATTACCCATGCTTTTACTTTTAAACGACCGAGTTAACTTAGTTGCCATGGTGTAATTACTCACAGTACAATACACAATTATTCAACTCTGTCACTCCGATCCGCGGATCCACACTCCACACTCGCTTTCGTTCTCAATTATACGTCTCACCCTTACAGCCACACTCACACTTTCCCACAGCTACTTTTAAACAAACATATAACACAATATTATATCTCTTAATTTTCTTCTTAATACACAAGCTCACAAAACAACAAAAAGCACTAAAACTTCTAACTTTTTGTTAGAGGCACTACCTTAGAGAACACTATAGCATATAGTTTCTCTTGTCTACACTTTTGTCCAACCCTGCAATAGCTTTCGCTTATGTCTTACGGGCAGACGCCTAGGCTTCCACTTCCACAAGGATCCTTTTAGTCCAACCCTGCAATAGCTTTCGCTTATGTCTTACGGGCAGACTCCTAGTCCTACCCTGCGCAGGTCTTTCACCACGTCTGACAGGCAGACTTACTCAGTGGGACTCCAACCCACTGGTGGGACTCCATCCCACTCTTTCCCATACACTTATTATAGTGGGACTCCTGCCCACTTCCTCTAGTGCACTTACTTACTACAATTAAAAAGAAGAAGTGTCTTACCAAAAAAAATCCAGGGAACGTCGCGAAGAGCCTTACGGATCGGGGATCGATGGGTGTCCCCGAGAAATCCTCGGTGCCGGCTGGAACCGATCAGGTCCCCGACTCCTCCGGTCTCCTTCAGCGAGGTCCCATCTGGGTCGCCAAAACTGTTACCGAAATCTCGGAATGAAGAACTTATCGACACCAATGTGATGTAGATAAGCAGACACTTCTTTATTGACGGCCGGGTGCGTGAGCGAGTCCTCTCGCGATCAACGCACACCAGGTCCCAAAATCAGACACCATATATAGAACTTATTCATACATATTCATTAATTATTCATGCATAATCATGACATTTCCCGTAAATAATTTACATACTCTCCTCCTATATCCGATTCTGCGCAGTAAAGCGTAGAAAGGTCTAGAAATGGGTCTAGGGTACGATTTGGGTAGGTGGTATATGAGTCGGTGGTCGCGATCTCCCCCTGCCGGAATTACCTTTTACTAAAGTTCACAGTTTCTTGGCAGGCACCTACAAGCTGTTCCAGTCGACTCTCCCCAGTTCCCATTAATCTCATATTCTGACATTTCAATACACCTCTGCATACAGAAGACTGGTTAAGTACAAAGGAACTTTTCAACCCTAGAGTTATTACCTAAGTTTTCACAATAGTTCCAGGCCCTTCTTCTAGCCTTGGTACAAGACGTACAAAAGATCTCATAGCAGCTTTTACTGTGCAACTATAAGTTTCCTATAAAAATTTTTCTTATTCTTCTATATTTTAATTCTATTAAATGATTTTATAAAATCAATTAATCAATCTAATATAATCAATCAATCTTAACTTATTAACAAATCGATAACAGAGGGAGAGAGATTTTCTTCAAAATTTCAGTCAGGAAGATGCTCTCCACACAGTTGTGTATCCATATCTGGGCAATACATTCTTGCAAAGCTTTTAGAATATGATGCTGAGGCATTTTGGACCTCCTTCCTCCACATGGTCCATGTACACTGGGCATCATCCAGATCTTTGGAGACCTGTTTGTTGTCCAGGTCACCATAGCTCACTTCCAGTACCGCTCATTCTCTGAGGTACTGGATACTTTCTTCAGTGGTAGTCCACTTTCCTCAGTAATTGACAAGATCTTCCTTGAATGGATACCTTGCTTTCATACTTGACAGAATCCACCTCCAGAGGCTGCAGATTGTTGCCTTTTTTCCTGATTTCTTTGTCAGTTCCCCAGTCCCGAGAGCAATCTGCTCACCTTGCTGGCAGCTGTAATCTTTCTGCATGTCTTCAAATTCTCTCAAGGTCAGGGACCAAGTAGTTTCTACCTGTTGGGTGATTTCTCTCACTTCTTCCTCCTGTTTCTTTGCAAAGGACCAGCTTCCTGATCAGACCTTTTCCTCCTCCTCCCTTATTAATCAATGATATGGACACATCAACCTCTGAATTAATTATTTCTTTTTTACTACTGGGGCAATTACTGTAGTTGGGGTTTGGATCTCTGTCTCAATCGTGGCACCCTCAGAAGTGGTTTGGGTCCCTGTCTTAACCATGCTCCTCTGATAATACTGAGTCATGGCTCGACTGGCCTTGCTAACCAGTGCTAGAAGCTGCTGGGTGTCATTGAGGTAGGCAAGGCACCCTTCGATCAGGTGGTGTGTCAATTCACCAGGATTATTGCCTGTTCAGGTGTAAAATCCCAGGTTATGGGAGGTGATAACTGTCCTAGGCACCTGCCCAAATCCCACTAAATGTAAAGTAAGGTAGAACAAAGACTGGATTGCCATAGACCATATGGGAAAATTTTGTCAATCTAAATTCAGTCATATAGGAGGAAAATATATATTTGCCTAATACAGCATTCAGAAGAACGCATGAGTACGTGGTAATAGAAGCTACTAATATTTAGCAGAGACAATTGATATTTCTGCACCACTTCCTGTGGTGTGTCTTTTATGAACTGGATTTTTTTCTGCTGTTAGAGATTTCCCAATCCTTTTGTTAACCCAAATAAGTTAATGGTATGTGAGAAGCTAGCAATATCTTGTTAAAGAACAAAGTGGAAGGGTGTATCTGATGTAAGAAATTAATGCAACAAGTTTAATTTAAACTATTGGCATTTCTATAATGTTGTATGACTTCAGGTTCAAAGCCATCATCTGTCTGGCTTGGAATGAACTGACATGCACACTGAAAAAATCAGAGTTAAGGCTACAGCTTCACATTATCACTGCTTCAAATGAACAGCTTGTTGCTGCCAAAAAGGCAGCATGGGGCATGGGGTGGTGTCTGTGGCAGACGAGGCATGGACTTTGCAAGGATAGTGAAGCAAAGACTTTTATTGTTAGTTACAGCTTTTATAAGTTTATACTCTGTACATGTGCTGCTAAAAGCTTTATTATTGGTCAAACTCTACTGTCCACACACCCAGACGCTGTTCACTATAGGCTACTCTCTGCTGTTCACACTGTTTCCTTATCTTCTAGAGGAGAGATCACATTCTTCCTTTGTTTCTGTCTCATCCAGGCTTCTTCTCATACTCCCTCAAAGTTATTTACCTCGTTGCTGCAGGATCACACCTGCACATCGTCAAAGCAAGGCCACTGCTGCACATTATCAATGTCAAACAACCCACTGTCTCCGTTCCCTACAGTGTCCTTGCTCCTTTTTCCTTTCTGTATGGCTTTACCTTTCTCCTGTTCTTTTCCAATCACATATTAAGCTAATTCAAATGTTTTGACAGGTTAATTTTTTTCAGTTTTAGTGATCTTAACATACTATCTGAAGATTACAAGAGCCAGTGCAAGATGAGCACATGTGCCTAGGAAGGTACAGAATGGAGGATCTTAAACTTTTGATTTCAGCAAATTATTAATTTGGCACAAGTTTTAATATAAGACTGCAGCTCTTTGGTAGGTATCGCCCACTAATCACTACAATTTAGAGGTGATTTTGGAAGGATTGTTGGTTTAATAAGGGAACAGTTTTGCAGGGAGTATAGTTTATCATGTGGATGTTGCCAAAAGTAGTAGTTAAATGTTTTCTCTCCTGGGAAAAAGAAACCATCTAACTGGAAACAGCCATTTGTTTTGAAGTTAAGTAAAGATGGGACCAAATATGTGGCTAACAAGTAGCTTATGTAGTTCAAGGTCTCCCAACCCTAACTGTACATATACTGTCCATAGCTGGGGCGGTGAGAAAGAAGTGTGTCTGTGTATGAAAATATTTTAGTCTATTTTAACAATTTTAGTGTATCTTTTCGTGTAAGCAAGATCTGAGTGAGCTTTCACATTCCTCTCTTAAAAGAATACTAAATGTTTCAATATAAAACTATACATATCAAAGTTTTCTTTTGCTTTGAACCTACTCTGTTCAAAGCACTGTTTCAGAGGGCATATCTAATAAAGAGCAGATTATTTTTCTATTTGCATATTTTTTATTAGTGTGTGATTCAGAGTACTTCAGTTTAGGAGCTGGTTACTATATTCAGTAGATGAGTGAGAAAATACAGTGAGCAAACAGAAGACCCTTGTTAGATCCTATAAATTTCCTTGATGTATTTGAAATATAATAACTTTTACTCAGTTTATCCTTCTTTTCCTATGTCCAAGGATTTCACATTCTATCTGTTTCTGATATGGAGAAGCACTATTAGTATGGTGATATAGTCTGTATTTTCCTGTATTTCCTGTATTTTTCATGAAAGATCCTCAGGATCTTTCTAGTCATTAGATGAAAATAAGAGAATATAAACTCATGGAAATGCTGTGCATCTTTCCAAAAAATGTGAAGCAAAATGTTTTTGTATTTACTTTTTCAGTAATTTTTTTAATTGATCTTTAAGAAAGAATGCTCACAGAAAAGATGTGATGTTAATCTGAGATCACTTCTGCTGTTCATATGCTGTATTGTAGCTTTTGCAAATCTCAGTTCTATCCTCTTGGTTTATGGCCATTTAGAATTTGGTTTAAGAAAAAGGTTGAAGTTCAGGTTGGTATGGGGTTTTTTTTTCTTTGTTTTATTTTGTGCTGCCTTTTTTTGTTGTATTTTGACAATAACAAATCAGACAAAAAGAGATTTACCTCCTTGGAAAATGTGCTATCTGCACTATTATTCAGTTTTAAAGCTTGCATTGAGTTCACATCACTGCATTCTAAATTGAATTAATACTGTGTTGATAATGCAGAATGGCTTCTATAACAAGTTTTACAGCTCATAAATATTTATACTGAACCAGTTTTAAAGAAGTTGTCAGTAGCTGTTTTTTTTAACCCCCTCTCGTAAAACACCCTTGTTCTTATGAAAAGTCATTTCCACTAGCTACCTTTTCTTCTGTACTTAATCTGAAGGATTTGATTAATGAAGGATTTGTGATTCACGAAATTCATATACACATTAAATCTACTGGCATAAGTGGTGTAAAAATAGTACTTCTCAAAAAAAATCATTTCTCATTTCCACAGTGGTAGACCCTATCAAAAGGCACACAACTGTTATTTGCCTTCAGGTTTTTTCTCTGCTTCAGCAAATTTTGACAAATTATATTAGAATAGCCACTTAAAAAATCATCTGTGATGATGCAATGTGTGCTTGCAGCCCAGAAAGCGAATCACATCCTGGGCTGCATCAAAAAAAGCGTGGCCAGCAGGTCAAGGGAGGAGATTCTTCCCCTCTACTCCACTCTTGTGAGACCCCACCAGGAGTACTGCATCCAGCTCTGGGGTCCTCAATACAAGACAGACATGGATCTTTTAGAGCAGGTCCAGAGGAGGGCCATGAAGATGATCAGAGTGCTGGAGCACCTCTCCTATGATGAAAGGCTGAGTTGGGTTTTTTCCAGCCTGGAGAAGAGAAGGCTTTGGGAAGACCTCATTGTGGCCTTTCAATACTTAAAAGGGGCTTACAAGAAAGACAGAGAGAGACTTTTCACCAGGGACTGTAGTGACAGAACAAGGGGCGAGGGTTTTAAAGTGAAAGAGGGTAGATTTAGATTAGATATAAGGAATAAATTATTTACTATGAGGGTGGTGAGACACTGGAACAGGTTGCCCAGAGAAGTTGTAGATGCCCCGCCTCTGGATCCAAAGTCAGGCTGGATGGGTCTTTGAACAATCTGATCTAGTGAAAGATGTCCCTGCCCATGGCAGGGGGTTGGACTAGATGATCTTCAAAGGTCCCTTCCAACTCAGACTATGATTCTATGATCTGGACTTGAGGCTGCTTCGCCCCAGCCTGCCCTATTCCCTTGCTGGGGGTGGTGGAACATGCCCAGTCTAGCGAGGCCCATGCCCTGCCAGCCTGGAGATCCTCTGCAGCTCCTGGCCCCCAAAGAGCAGATGGCCCTTGCTACACACTGACACTCAAGCTGTTTAGTAACTAATACGGAAGAATATGCAAGAAAAACTGACACCATTAAACAAAATAGATGGGAGAATATGGATTCAAAATATAGTAAGGTAATGCCTTTCACAACTAGGCCCTGGGTATATGGGCCAAGGACCCCCTTCACCTATGGAAAAAAACATGTACTAACTAGAACAATCTCAGTAAGGTTCTTGCTCATATCTTATAGTTCTCTCAAGAAGTGTCCAACTGTGAAGCGTTTCCTTCCTATCCCTTAGACATCATGTCATTTCCCTGGTATTCTTGCATAGAGTATCTCAAAAGCCTGCTTTTGCCAAATATCTCCTCATACCTGATAAAGGGTTATATCCTTAGAGCAGTGAAGCTCTAGCTGAGTTATGCTTTGTTATCAAGTATGGCATTCATGTAATTCAGCTTCAGCTTCATTCATATTTACCCTGAAAAGATAATAATTGGTAATTGTGGAAACCAAAGGACATAAATAAAGTAGGCTATGATAAAGTTTCTTGAATAATCCAGTTTGGAAATAAGATATATCATTAAGATAAGATAAGATAAGGGTATGTCTGTCTGAGTGTTAATTTCTGTAATTGCATTTGTCTAAAGTGCTTTCACATTCCACTGGCCAAAATAAACGATAGAAAAGTCTAAACAAGCACTAGGTAAAGAAAGATTAATCGTGATGTTGCAAGAAGAGGATTACATCATAAACATGTTCCTTTTTGGGGAGGAATAGTAATGGCATTAATAGTATAAATAATTCTGACCTTTCTTATACTGATTAGGTTATGATTAGATAAAAGAATGTAGTGAATTTTCTCAGTTTGGTTTAGAAGCAAATCTCTCAAAATGAGAATTTTATGACTCAGACTGATGAGCATTATACTGTCTACCTATATCTAAATTAAAGATTTTTTTTTAAACTCCCATTTCTGTCACTTATTTCCATTGTATCTTTCACATGATTCATTTATAGAGTAATGGTGTTTTACAACTGCCGAAATTCTTATCATCTATCCATAATCAGAAACAAGCACATGTACAAAATTATGAAATTTATGATCACAGAGAAAAAAGACATGACTATTTCTAACTTTTATGTTATAGAAACATAGAACCATTTAGACTGGAAAATATCATCAAGTCCAACCGTTAACCCAGGACTGCCAAGTCCGTCACTAAACCATGTTGCTAAGCACCACATTTACATGTTTTTTAAATACCTCCAGGGATGGTGATTCCACCACCTCCCTGGACATCCTGTTCAAATGCTTGATCACCCTTTCCATGAAGAATTTTTTCCTAATATCCAATCTAAATCTCCCCTGGCAAAACTTGAGGCTGTTTCCTCTTGTCCTGTCACTAGTTATCTGGGAGAAGAAACCTCCCCCCACCTGTCTACAACCTCCTTTCAGGTAGTTCTAGAGAGCAATAAGGTCCCTCCTGAGTGTCCTCCTCTCCAGACTAAACAACCCCAGTTCCCTCAGCCATTCCTCATAAGACTTGTGTGCCAGACCCTTCACCAGCTTCGTTACCCTTCTCTGGACATGGTCCAGCACCTCTACATCCCCCTTAAAGTGAGGGGCCCAAAACAGAACCCAGTATTCAAGGTGTGGCCTTACCAGTGCCAAGTAAAGTGGAATGATCAATTCCCTTGTCAAGCTGGCCACACTATTTTTAATACAGGCCAGGATGCTATTGGCCGCCTTGGCCACCTAGGCACACTGCTGGCTCATGTTCAGCCAGCTGTTGGCCAGCACCCCCAGGTTGTGTTCCACCAGGCAGCTTTCCAGACACTCTTCCCCAAGCCTGTAGCATTGCATGGGGTTGTTGTGACCCAAGTGCATGACTCTGCACTGAGCCTTGTCGAACTTCATACAACTGGCCTCATCCCATCGATCCAGCCTGTCCAGATCCCTCTGCAGAGCCTTCCTACCCTCAAGTAGATCAACACTAACTCCCGACGCACACACACACTTAATGTCATCTGCAAACTTAGTGAGGGTGAACTCAATGCCCTCATACAGCTCATTGAGAAAGACATTAAACAGAACTGGCCCCCATAATGAGACCTGTGGAACACCACTTGTGACCGGCCACCAGCTGGATATAACTCCATTTACTACCACTCTTTGGGCTCGGCCAGCCAGCCAGCTTTTAACTCAGTGTAAAATACACTCCTCCAAGCCATGAGCAGCCAGTTTCTCCAGGAGAATACTGTGGAAGATGGTGTCAAAGGCTTTACTAAGGTCCAGGTCGACAACGTCCACAGCCTTTCTCTCATCGACTAAGAGGGTCATTTTGTTGTAGAAGGAGATCAGGTTCGTCAAGCAGGACCTGCCTTTCATAAACCCATGCTGGCTGGGCCTGATCCCCCAGTTGTCTTGCACACGCCATGTGATGGCACCTAGGATGATCTGCTCCATAACCTTCCCTGGCACCGAGGTCAGGCTGACAAGCCTGTAGTTCCCTGGATCCTCCTTCCTGCCTTTCTTGTAGATGGGTGTCACATTGACTAAGCTCCAGTCTTCTGGGCCCTCTCCGGTTATCCAGGACTGTTGATAAATGATGGAGAGTGGCTTGGCAAGCTCTTCCACCAGCTCCCTCAGTACTCTCAGGTGGATCCCATCCAGCCCCATAGACTTGTGCCTGTCTAAGTGGAGCAGCAGGTCACTAACCATTTCCTCCTGAACTGTGAGGACTTCATTCTGCTCCTCCTCATCCCTGTCTTCCAGCTCAGGGGGCTGAGTATCCTGAGGTTAACTGGTCTTGCTATTAAAGACTGAGGCAAAGAAAGACATTAAGTACCTCAGCCTTTTCCTCATCCTTTGTGGCAATGTTCCCTGCCACACCCAATAAAGAATGCAGATTATTCTTGGCCCTCCTTTTGTTTTTAATGTATTTGTAAAAACATTTTTTGTTATCTTTTACAGCAGTGGGCAGCCTGAGTTCTAGCTGGGCTTTCACCTCTCTAATCTTTGCCCTGCATAACCTCACGACTTCCTGATAGTCCTGAGTTGCCTGCCCCTTCTTCCAAAAGTCATAAACTCTCCTTTTTCCCCCCTGAGTTCCAGCCAAAGCTCTCTGTTCAGCCAGGTCGATCTTCTTCCCCACTGGCTCGTCTTTCAGCACATGGGGACGGCCTGCTCGTGCACCTTGAAGACTTCCTTCTTGAAGAATGTCCAGCCTTCCTGGACCCCTTGACCCTTCAGACCTGTCTCCCAAGGGATTCTGTTGACCAGGCTCTTTAAACAGGCCAAAGTCAGCCCTCTGGAAGTCCAAGGTAGTGGTTCTGCTGACCCGCCTCCTTACTTCTCCAAGAATCAAAAACTATCATCTCATGATTGCTATGCACGAGATGTCCTTCAACCACCACATCACCCACCAGTCCTTCCCTGTTTGTAAACAGGAGGTCCAGCGGGGCATCTCCCCTAGTTGGCTCATTCACCAGCTGTGTCAGGAAGTTATCTTCCACACACTCCAGGAACCTCCTAGACAGTTTCCTCTCTGCTGTGTTGCATTTCCAACGGACAGCTGGTAAGTTGAAGTCCCCCATGAGGACAAAGGCTAGCGATCTTGAGACTTCTCCCAGTTGCTTGTAGAATGTTTCATCTGCCTCTTCATCCCGGTTGGATGGCCTATAACAGACTCCCACCAGGGTATCTGCCTTGTTGGCCCTCCCCCTTATTCTTACCCATAAACACTCAACCCTACTGTCACCATCATTCAGTTCTAGGCAGTTGAAACACTCCCTGACATACAGTGCTACCCCACTGCCTCCTTCCTTGCCTATCCCTTCTGAAGGGTTTGCAGCCATCCATTGCAGCACTCCAGTCATGCGAGTCATCCCACCATGTTTCCGTGATGGCGATGATGTCATAGTCTTCCTGCTGCATGATGGCTTCCAGCTCCTCCTGTTTGTTGCCCATGCTTTGGGCTTTGGCATAGATGCACTTCAGCTGTGCTATCAATTTTGCCTCCAACTCTGGCATGCCACCCCCAGGCTCGTCTCTAACAAGCTTGGTCTTATTCCCTTCCCCCTTCAAATCTAATTTAAAGCTCTCTCAATGAGCCCTGCTAACTCCTGACCTAGGATCCGTTTCCCCCTTTGAGGCAGGTGAACCCCACCTGTTGCCAGCAGGCCTGGTGCCATGTAAACTGACTCATGATCAATCCCCCCCCAAAATTTAGCCATTGACACCAGGCCCGGAGCCAGGTATTGATCTGTGTGACCTTCCAATTACACGCCCTATCGTTCCCTGCAACTGGCAGGATAGAAGAAAACACTACTTGTGCTCCTGATCCCTTTCAACCAGTCGCCCCAAGGCACTGAGGTCTCTCAGATTGCTTGTTGTTTGGACTCAGTCATTGCCCACTTGGAAGACCAGTAATAGGCAATAATCAGAGGTCCATACCAGACAAGGGAGTTTCCTAGTAACATCCCTTACCCGGCCCCCAGGGAGGCAGCAGACTTTCCTGTGGGTTGACTCCAGTCGGCATATCGGGCCCTCTGTTCCTCTCAGAGTGGAGTCGCCGATGACAACCACCTTTCTTTTCTTCCTAGCAGAGCTGGTCATGATGTGTGGGGTTGACAGACTCTGCCTAGGCAACTCCTCTAACCTGAACAGGCTTTTGTCCACATCATCCTTTTCCTGTCCCTCAGGCTCCAGAGCTGCATACCTACTGTACAGGGGTACCTGCGAAGGTGAAGTAGGCCGGGGGGTGATTTGCCTGCTGCCCTGAGCAGGGACCTGTTTCCATTCCTCTCCGTCACTTAAGACCCCTCCGTTCACCTGGTGGCGAGTAGATAAAGGAGCCTCCGCTTCTCATGATGTGTCCATCCAGTGCATTTGTCTCAGGAGATGGTAGAGAGTGGCTTCACCAGTCTATCTCCCTCTCGCACTCCCTGATACTCCTTAACCTTTCTGCTTCCTCTTTCAGCTCTGCCACCAGGCTGAGCAGATCATCCACCTGGTCACACCTCACACAGTTGTTATCTCTGCTGCCCTCAGGTAGCAGTGACAGGCTCAGGCACTCCATGCAGCCCAGTGACCTGGACACAGCTGCATGTTTACATGGGAGCTCCATCTAGGTCACCACATTGGCCGAGTGGAAACCATGGCTAGGTTTCTTCTGGGGGGGGGGAAGCGATGACCACTACTGGAGCTCGCCTCTTTAAACCGTTAGGGAGACGTCACCCTCCCTTCGCAAACTGCCGAGCCGCGCTACTGCTCCCTGGGGGCTACTTTTGTATATGTGGGGGGTTGACCGCCTCCACTCCTGGCCCCGCCTACGCTGAGTCATAGCTGCCGCTCGTCAGGGTCCCAACGCTTCCCGCTCGGGGGGTGGGAGCTGGGGCACTGGCATCCTCTCTCTGCGCTCGCTTCTCGTTTTTGCCGGTTCACGGAAAGCTCCCCACGGTCCCTCGGCGCAGTCCTCCGCTCCGGAGCATGTCTGCTGGAATAGCATGCCTCGGAGACTTCGCTGAAATGGCTGAACTTAATCGCAGACTTGAGAATCAGACTCCGTTTCAGGCATGGTCAGTAGCTTCAGCCTCTCCGGTTAGTAAAGAAAAAAAAAAACCCGACCACGGACTAATTGTGTAGTCCTCCAAGATTAGTTCTGACCCGTGTAGTTTATATGAATCTTTATTCAATAATTAGATCTCAACTCTTTGACTCTTGTGGGTACTTTATATTGTATTTCTTCAGGGATGAATGAGCACTGAAACAGGGATAGCCAAACTCTTCTAAGCTACAGTATCCTCTATAAAACATGCGTAATATCTTCTTATGTTGGATGGAGTACTGAGAAGAAATACATTAAGTATTACTAAGGTGCTGAGCTACTCTAGTAATAAGGCCCATGTTAAGAACGTGAAGTAGATGGTCACAGTCTCTTCCCTTCAAAAAGAAATCTCTCCTCTTTTTAGGCAACAGCAGTGCCACAAGAGAACAACTGAGAAGCACCAGCGTGTGTTTGCTTAAGACCTACTGAATGTTTAACCAGGGACAGAAGACATATAGCTAAGGCTGACAACCAGCTATATTTCTATACCTTGTATGTGGAACTAGAGTAGGGCAGCTTCCAGGCAACCTGCAGTTATCCTGAATGAATGCTGATTATGGGACACTAAGCCAACTAGTGCCATAAACTACTTCAGAGGTTAGATGCCCTTTCTTAGGCTATTGTCAAGTCAGAATTAAGTAGTTTGTTTACTGATCCCAGTCTCCTTTTAATTCTACTTTTGATACCATACTGAGAATATAAAAGATAGGTTTCTTAAACACCACCTGACACTATTTAATAGGCCTACATGTATGTATGCTCTGAATGTAATTAATAATTATACAGGCTTTTAAACTTGCAGTCACTTGTATGTATGGATAGTACATTAGATACAGCAGCTCTTTTTTATCAAGTCTTTTATGTTTTAATGCTCTGGGCTATTTTGATAGTTTTGTGCATTTTTTACTTTGTATTTTTTACATTTTCATTTGTCAGATCTTGCTTTGAATAGGAACAACAAAGTGTTTCATGTACAATGGTTTTCAAAATTGATTGGGCAAAGATTTGGTTTCTTTAATAAGACTAGTTGTACTTAATACAGCTAATGTTCAGTTTCCAGAGTATTCTGTATAGCTACTGAAGTCCTTTCAGGTAACTGAAATAAAACTGGATTTGTGCACAGATTTCAGAAGTTTTCAGCCTTTTTCTCCTGATAATGAAAGTCATCACTTGACTAATTTCCACATTATTAATGAACATCTACATTAATTAAAGATATATAAATCAGTATTGTCTTCACTAAGGCTATCCTAGTCATTTAGTGTAACAAGTACATAAGGGCAAAAGAAGATTATGTGTAGCAAGTCTCTTGGTCTCTTAAGTTACTGCTCGTTACCTGAGCAGCAATTTAAGTTTTAACAGTATTCTTTTTAGATGAAGCACATATTTCTCTCATTGTCAAGTCCAGAAAAAAATAATCACTTTCTGAGGCCCTGTTTTCTGGGAGGTTCTGTCCTGTCAAATTTTCAAAAAATACTTAAGCAGTGTAACAAATTTTAATGAACCTATGGCTTTGGGCTGCAACAATTACCCTTTGAGAGACAGTGGGAAGGCAGGAGGTGCTTAGGAACAATTGGGGGGGGGGGTGCAGGGAAGGAAAAGAAAAAGAGAAAGGGAGAGATAAAGCTGGACTAAAGACAAAAGAACAAGGAAAAGCATCAGCAGTGAATGGAGAATGTCTGCACAAGGTGGACCTGGATAGCGTTACAAAGAGGGATCAAGGGAACATGTGGCCCAAACTGGAAGGGAAAGAAACCTTAGAAGCCATGCCACTGCATGCATGCAGAAGCCTCTGTGGTTTTTCTGGGTTCTAGTATATCCCAAAGTTCAACATGTTTCTGATTCACTGTGAACCAGTTCCTGAAGAACCTTGTCAAACCAGATGTTGGGCTTGAGCATCTTAATATGACAGGGCTCGAGTTGTGAGAGTATCACAAAATCACAGTGACTGAGGCTGGCAGGCACCCCTGGAGACTGTCTAGTCCAACCCCCTGTTTCTCAGAGCAGGGTCACCTAGAGCAGGTTGCTCAGGACTGTGTCCAGTTGGGCTTTGAATATCTCCAAGGATGAGATATTTGTCACAGCCTCTCTGAGCAACCTGTGTTTAGCCATTTCCAGGAAAGCAGGGCTTCATCACATGTAATGGTTACTTGGGAAGACAGGTGTCATCACTCCAAATGTCCCCACTTTTTCCTTCTTTGCCCCAGCTTTTATTGCTGAGTGTGACATCATATGGTATGGAATATCCCTTTTGTCCATTGAGGTTGGCTGTCCTGGCTGTGTCCCCTCCCAACTTCCTGTGCAGCCTATTTGCTGGCAAGGCAGTGTGAGAAGCAGAAAAGGCCTTCATGCTGTGTAAGCACTGCTCAGCAATAACTACAACATTCCTGTGTTATCAACACTGTTTTGGTCACAAATCCAAAACATAGCACCTTACAAGCTAAAATTATCCCTGCCAAAACCTGTACACAGGGGCAGCTGCTCTAACACAGACAGAAGTTTGGATGGTGGAAGCAGCTCTCCGAGTCCCAGGCTGGAGGGAGTGCCTGGGGCCTCTCTGATTCTAGGAGAGATGGCCCTCTGTCCTGCAGAAGGTGTGCTGTCTTGGAGGAGCTGTATTGCCAAGTGGAGGAGTTACAGGAGAAAGTGAGCACACTGCACAGCATCAGAGAAGATGCAAAGGGAGATAGACAGGATCTTCTCAGAGATGCAACAGCTTGAAGAGCCCCAGACCCCCAACTGCAGACTGATACTTAATCACAGACTCAGAAAGATGGTGTGCTCTTGCCAATCTGCAAAATTAAATGTATGTTCATGGCTGCCCTCAGAAGAACCCTTCAGAGAATTCTGTTGGCAACTTTGACATACCTTGTTGTCCTGGTTTCAGCTGGGATGGAGTTGGTTTTCTTCTTAGTGGCTAGTGCAGTGCTGTGTTTTGGCTCTGATGTGAGAACAATGTTGATAGCACACTGATATTTTTAGTTGTTGCTGGGTAATGTTTATACTAAGTCAAGGACTTTTCAGTTTCTCAGGCCCTGCCAGCCAGAGGGCTGGAGGGGCACAAGAAACTGGGAAGGGACACAGCCAGGTCAGCTGACCTGAACCAGCCAAAGAGGTATTCCATACCATGGGATGTCATGCTTGGTGTATAAACTTGGACGGTTAGCTGGGGCCTGGGGATTGTTGCTCAGGTACTGGCTGGGCATCGGTCAGCGGGTAGTGAGCAGTTGTACTGTACATCACTTGTTTTCCTTTCTCCCTTTTCCTTTGGATTTTATCCTTTTCCCCACCTTTCCATTATAGCTGTTAGTAGTATTATTATTGTTAGTAGTATTAGTGTTATTATTTTTGTTCTTACCTTTTAATTCTGTTTAAACTATTAAATTGTTCTTATCTCAACCCTTGAGGTTTACATTCCTTTCTGATTCTCCTCCCCATCCCTCTGGGTGAGGGGAAGTGAGCAAGCGGCTGCATGGTGCTTGGTTGCCGGCTGGGGTTAAACCATGACACTTGTGCTCCAGGAGTTCACATATTCTTTCAGCATGAAGAGTTAGTCTGTTATATTACAGTGAATGGCTAACAAAATCTGACAGACCTGGCCCTGTATGATATAGGTATTAACAAGTAGGTAGGGGAGAATTTTAAAGTAGCTATGGGAGGAAAGCAAGACCAAGAACACAATGGAGATGTTTTATTTGGAAAAAGTAATGGTGCTGAAAATAGAATATGAAGGCTAAGCTTTTCTTGCTAAGCTGCCCAGTTAGAATCATCAGCTCTGAAACTTTATTCTTGTTAGTCTTAAAGAATTAGAATTTTATCTCTCTTGCAAAACAAAATTTTGTTATTTTGCTTCTGTTATGGTGAATGGAATTATTTAAAACAAGTATCAGAGTCCAGTATTTATATGTTTTTTGTCAATGTATCCAGGCACCTGATAGTGTAATCTGGAAACAATTTGTTACTTAATGAAGGGAGATTTTGGAGGCTGAAGTGAGATATTAGTGGGTCTTTTGTTCTATTGATTTACTGTGTGTCAGTAAAAGCTGAATGAAACATGCTGAGAACATTTCCTCCCTTGTCCTGTCTTTCAGTAATAAAATGGAATCTAGCACTTTACTGATAGCACAGGGCCAGACTTTATAGTGAGATTCAGTTCCATTTTTTTCTGATTCTGAAATGTAAGTAGCTTATAACCCTGAAGTGTGGTAGGAGAAAAATGAACTTAGTTGCAAAAGCAGATATAAATCTAAATCGTGTCAAAAATCACAAATGAAGCGCTTGTCATGTTATAAGGGTCTTAATTTTTTTTCGTTCATCTTGCTAATTTTTTTTGCAAGACTTCCTAAACTTTAACTGTAGAAATATTAACATTAAAACAGCTAATGACAGAGACAATACTTTATAAATAGTCAATATAAGTTTGCTTTTACTCTTTGTAACGGAGCTCTTAATCATCGGTAAGAATTCTGAATATAATATGATGCTTTTGATGTTAAGAGCATATGAAAGCTTGTGACAGCAAGACTAAGGTTACTTGTATAACCTTCATTTGTCTTTATTGTGTACATGCATAACACCACAATGCTATTTTTATTTTCTTTATAGGATCGTGGTTTCTTTAGTTACTTACCATAGCTTGTGTTCTGAGAATAAATATGTAGTAAATGAGGCTTATTTCAGTAACTTTTTGGAAGAGCTAACTGAGGCAGGAATGTTCTGGATGCTTTGTGGTTATTTTGTTTTTTTAAAAAATAGAGAACTATACACAAACAGGGAAATAAAAATGTTGCTTAAAAAAAGGAAAAATAATAGTATACAGTGTTTACAGCTTAAATGTCACCCTTTTTTTTTCACATAAACTGTTACATGACCATGCAGTACATCCACAACTCTGAATGAATACCTTTTTTGCAGTGTAATATAGTCTTGTACAAACCATAAATCAACTATATGTTAAATCACTCTTCTCCATCACTGTTGTCTCTATCTGTGAGCTCTGTAACAATGCCTAGGTCACAATCCTTTAGCTTAGGCAACTTCATCAGGTGAAAATACAAGCATTTATTTCTAATACAAAGTTGCAGAATGTATTCTGTCCACAAGACACTTTATGGAGAGATATTATGTTGCATTGTGTATGATCCATTAGAAGTGAAATAATGGTGTTCCTGAAAGAAAACACTTTAGATCATTACTTTAGAACTGGTTTTGCACCTGCTATACTGCAAGAATACCCTAAGCAGTAACGTATCTTTGTGGCCTTTGAGTGTGTGTGATTACATTTAAACTTAACACGCAAGCTGATTTCAAGTACAACTCTAGGCACAAGTGTGGGAAACAGCATGCTGTCGGGACACAATCTTTCTCACTTACAAGGTATCAAATGGTATGTTACTCGGGTTAATGTCTAACTCCTATGACAACTTCATTTTGACCAAAGGAGTTGTAGTTAAGTACACAAACTAATGCTGCTCAGGGGAAGTTTCACTGCTGTAATGGAGTACAGAATACTTTTCCCACTGACCTTAAAGGTTGTGGTGGTGGTGGTGATGAAGATGTGACAGATGTTTGACTTTTAACACAAAACAAATTGTCAGCTGTGTGAAATTCACCTGTACACAAAGAACACTTATTCCTTCTGAAGCAACAGCTGAGGATTTGAACAGTCTTTTCACCTTGAGCTGTTCCCAGTTTAGAGGTTAAAAAAAAAGAAAGAATTCAAAAGGTATTCTGTCAATATGCTGATGTAGTTGTATGCTAAATACTGGTCACACTGAAATAGCGTTATGTTCTAGCATTTATATATATGTAGCACTCCATTATAATTTAGAAACAAAATTCAGAATATCATTTTATCTCAAATTGCTTGGAATTAAATTAGTCTGCCGTTGCCATCTTAACAACTAGTTTCCACATTTTACCCCTTAATTGAAAAACACACATGATGAAAAAGCATAATTCTAGAAACAGAAGAGTAATTGAAAAAAAATTCTTATATTTACAATTGTTTTTCTAAGTCTTACGAAAGTCACTTTTTTTTGTTTGTTTGTTTCTTATGCAACCAGAGACACTCCACTGCACAGAGAAGCTCATATTTATATCTCTGAGCCCAGATACAAATTTCAGCTGTATGTACCAGCAGGCTCAGGGCAGAAACCATTCATGCAGTTATATATCTTTCTTATTCTCCTTCACAATACCCAGCTGTTCTCTCATCTCCTGCCAGGTCAGGCATTCTCCATCCTCCTCTCATATATCTCTCTTTAGAACTTCTATATCCTCCTCTCTCTTATCTCCCATCAGTAATGATTGGACATTCTCCCTTTTTTGTTCGTTAATTGCGACAAGGCAAGGTTATGTGTAGCTGGGTGACCATGACCTGATTTATGTTATGATCAACTAAACGCTGAATACAGGAAAAAAAGCATGTGAGACATAAGGGAAACATCAATAAGGTGGTTAAAGTAATTATAATAAGATGATGTCTGGGTTGCAATGGCAAAAACAACCACTCTAAAATGATCTCTGTATTTTCCCCCTTTTTCTTTTGCCATTGCAAAATAAGAGCAAAAGGTGAAGTGGCAACATTACAAACCAAAAAAGATAACGGAAGATTTGCCATTCGGTGACCACACCAGCCAGTCTGAATCCTGCAGGATACAACTTTCAGGGCAGCCCGCTCTTCTGGTGAACAAGTTTGAGGACTGTTGGCTTCGGTGCCATGCAACCAGGATCGCAACGGTTGCAAATCATCATTAGTGAGTCTCTTTGTGTGTCATCAGGGTGTAAGGGAATCGTGAAAAAGACAGAACAGTCTTTCAAGTCTATCACAACAATTTGCCAAATCTGAGGGATCATCATAAAAGGTGGAAGAGCAGGTTGCAACACTCCCATCGCTAAAATCTGATCATTAATCTTCCATAAATCATGTCCCAGTTATGTGCATCAAGATTATTAATCAGTACTGGACAAGCTAACGAGCTGGTCACCTGCCATTCTTCCTCCAAAATAGCATCACGAATAACACCAGACCGACGCTGTAGAATTGGATCTTTTCTCGAGTTCAGCATCGGTGGGGTAGTTGGGCTAAATGGAGGAATTACAGGTATTGAAGCAGTAGGCAGGTTCATTTCAACTTGCTTTACCAGGTTTCTTAATTTATCTATTACCTCCTGTAAGGATTTCTCTGTATTGTTATCACAAGGTTTCTCCCCGCCTTCTTCCTCAAACCCGTCCGATGATGTTTCAGGACGAGGAGGAACTTTTGGTTTGTCCGCTGTCTTATCTAAAAGCTCCGGCACTGTTGAACACGCAGGGGCGGACATACCCTTCATAGGACGAGTATGCCCAACTCCGAAAAGTGTAACCAAGAGAGAAGGCTTGCCGCCGCTATTTTTTTTTTCGCTTTCATAGTTTCCAGAGTGTTAACTATCGACCGCCACGTCACGCCTAACGCTTTAGCTTCTTTTCCTTCTTTGCCTCCCTCGATCGTAGTATCCCAGAGGCAATTTCCCACGTCTCTCCATTCCGCAATACTAAACAATAACACAGGCTCGGGGATCTTATTTTTTTTTCGTGCCCAGCGAACTAAGGTCTCCACTTCTGTCTCTTTAATGCCCTCCCCTCTCTTAAGGAGGATGCCAGTTAACAGTTTAATTGTTGCGTCTAATTCCATCGCTGTCTTCTCAGAGCTCTCCCCTTTCACAGAAAGGATATCAGCGTGGAGAAGCCCTGCCACGATTTACTCGTCGCGGCCTTCCGTAGTTCACAGAGAGGAATTTAGCATAGAGTCCTGCCGCGATTTACTCTACGCGGTCTTACCACCAGCAGGGGTGCAATCTGCAGCTCTACACCGAGCTCTGGACTCCGCTTTTTGCCAGCAGCTGGGGGGATCCGTGGCGGTGGGTGGGTGGGTGGGCGAGCGGAGGGGGAGCTGCGGGGCACGGCACGCCATGCTGGCGGGGTGCGGGGAACTGTGCTGGTGTAAGAATCAATCTGGCTAGCGAAGTGTCAGAGTCATATTAATAAGTCAACAAGTGTTTGACTGGTTCAGATTGTAATCCATATTGTGTAACGGCTTGTCGTAGCTGCTGCATAAATTTCCAATCAAAAGGTTTCCACACAGCGGCTGCTGAACCATCTGGTAAAGTGGTGGTCCGCACCAGACATGCAACAGCAGAAGCAGCCTCCCACTCTCCCTCCAATATAGCGTCTCTTACAACCCCAGACCAACGACTTTGGGGAGCGGCAGGCTGGAGGATAACGCCTTCCTGGGTCAGGATCTGAACATCACGACTGGCAGTAGGCAGATGGCATTCAGTCAATTGCTGCTGCAAGCGGTTTAGAGTCCGGTTGGAAGGTTTGGTTCAGGGACGGGGGATCAGGGCATGTGCAGGTGGGGTGGGTTTATTTTCTTAATCGACTCTGCGTTCTCACTCAGAGGCGCGCTCAGACCTGCCGTAGTACCCTCGTCCTCATCTAACAGGGGGGGCGGCTCTCGGTAGCTTTCAGGGTGGAATGGAGCACCCGTTGCGGCGGCACCCTCCGGAGATGGTGTCGGGTGTAATAGCTCTGTCGCAGATTTTTTAATGGGCACAATTATGCCTTTGGCAGATGGAGCGCCTAGACCAAATAATTGGGTAGACTGCGACTCGGTTTCCCTACCGAGGAGGTCTGAGGCAGCCATAGCCATTTTTTTCTCCGCAACCAGGGATCGTAAATGGTTTATGACCTCCCGAAAGGCAGTCCCCAAGTCCTTGGCCGACTTGCTGCCGCTAAGGATCGCATCGCAAAGGGAATCCCCGACCTCTCGCCACTCAGTCACACTAAACAGCAATTGCGGGTCTTTTAAGTGTCCGTTTTCAGTCGCCCACCTACAGAGCTCATGGAGCTTCTTAGTGCTCACGCTAGCCTCTCGCTTAGCAAGAGTATCAGATAATAGCGTGAGTGCCGCCTCCCTTTCCATTATCGAGGGAAAAATGGTCTTACCGGTGCAGGTCCGCGCACGACATCAATGCCGGATTCAGACGCCTTTACTCCTTACGGATGTCTTCATGCTCGAACTCCTCACAGCAACTCACAGTTTTGCAAAGCCCACTGTCGCTATGCAAAGGCAGAGTTTTTCCAGCAATTACCAGCTTTCCCGTCGTTCGGGCGCCAATTGTTGGAAGAAGGGTTTGCCGGAGTCAAGAAGACGCTCAATATGAGTTATGCATCTTGCTCAACTTTATTAGTTTCTAACACTACTTATATAGAACCGATACACATGCATATTCGTAAAGCAGAAATATAATTGGTTAGTAGTCTCTAAGCGCATGCGGTTCTCACACCCCTAATTATCATGACTAAAATAAGCATTCTGTCCATGTAGCTAATTGTGTTGCTGTGCTTCAGCCTTGTAGTTTGTTACTCCCTATTTTCCCATACCAGTCCCTATCTTTCTTGGCCCTGCACCTGCTTTCCCAGCAGCTGTAGCTTGTTACAGCCACGGCCTGTTGGCACAACATAATTACTCGGTCTCAGGATTCAAGAATAGCTCAAGGCTACCTTTCTTGTTATCTTCAGCACAGCAACTTCAGTACAATTCTGATTACAGGCCTATTCTAATACCAGGCCTGGATTGTGCAGATCTTCAGAGATTCTAAGGCCACGCTTCTGCAGCCATTCTTCTACAATAATAAATCCTGTAATACTTATGAGCCACGGCCCAAAGTTTCCCAGCCATGAGAAGAGACCAAAGGCATCCCGCCCCTGGCTCTGCTGCAGATCTTTGTTTAAAGCCTTTAAGTTTTGTATGCTTTTGTGAATTAATTCAGAGTGGTCACTAAGATTCACATAACACATCCTATCCAAGTCTTCACACTCATGTCCCTGTGCTATCAATAAAAATCAATAGCATCTCGGTAATCGACATCTCCTAATAAGCCAGAAAAAAGCAGTATTTGTTATTACTTTCTTTAGCAAGCTAGCAGGCTCATTTACTAAACAAGTTAAGAGCGTGTACTATTCTTACAGAAGAGATTGGAGAAGCAAAAATGTGTTTCACTGCATTCCAGAACTCAACCTGAGAGTTACAGTCTGCTGTGAGGTCTGTGTTATAATCATTTGACATGTGGTGAGGTTGTGATAGTGAAAGGGCTGCAATGCCCACTTGCAACCTTCATTGGCATTATCATAGCTAGTTGTATTAAAAGCAACTCTTGAGCTTCCTCATGTTCGACTTGTTGTTGCAAAATATTCTGAAGCTGATCAATTAAGTTGGTATATGACTCTCTAGGACCCTGCAAGACTGTGGCAAGACTCCCATATCCTGACTGCCTTAATAGCCATCTCCTTCATTTGCAAATAGTTGTCCCTGGGATACCTTGCCTGAGTCACAGAATTGGCAAAATTATTTTCTCCAGCCAACTGCTCCTAGTTAACAGCAATTGCCCGATTAAGGTTTTCAATCGAGGCCACTACACATAGCTCACAAAAATCAAATAACCACATCATAGACTGTATCAGTTAGTACCATACAAAGCAATGACTTCCAATCATGCAGTGTGAGTGTATAAGGCTCTGCCATCACTTCAAGAAGGGACATAGCAAATGTATTATGAATCCTCCCTTCCTGCACTGCTTTGCTTAACTCTTTAACAGCCTCGTATTGCACAAGCTGCCACTCTGGAGGCTGATTTGGCTGATAAAATACTGGACATGCCATTGTGATTCCCAAATACCCTCGCTCACGTGCTTCCTGCTTGTATTCCCACCACTGATCCCCCAGACCCTGTGGCGAATGAAGAGAGGGGACGTAGCTTGATGCAAGCAAGGTGTCGATTTATTAGTGATTCTTTTACATTAATATACTATTCTACCTTCTACATGTTAGACACTGATTGGTTAAATCTTAAGTGTGAACTACACAGATCCGGCTATCTTGTAAGACACGTAATTTAAACAATAAGTACTGATTAGTCTATTTTATCTTAGCATCAAATTCTAAGATTAGGGGTTTTCTTTCTACTTGACTTTCTCGTGAATAACAAAGTTCCTTATCAGCACTATCCATTCCCTTATCTTGCTGTATGTCCCTCTTTTGTCAGTAGGGTTGGCATCTCAACTGCTGTGGCTCAAGAGTCTGCTGTTAACTTGTCCCTTTGTTCCCAGGGCTTATGCCCTACAAGTCCTAACAGGTCTCCATTCATCAGGCTAACAGTGCTCAGACTCTTGTCCTTGAGGCCTTGCCCTACAAGACCCCCTTTCACCCTCCCTGAAAACACAGTCAACGCATCATGGGGGGGGGAGCAAAAATGTCTGGTTCCTTTTCCAGATCTACAGGACCTGGATCAAAAGGTTTATCAGTGTCAATGGAATCATTGTCCGAGTTGTCCTTTTCCCGCACTTGGTCCTGCGTTGTGAGGGTCACTGCAATTGGCAACAGGAGCTTTGGGGGCAGAGGAGGCGCGGACAGAGTGGCCATTGTTGACAGTGTGTTGAGAAGAGTCACGCTGTGGGTGGAATTTACAGCCTCCCCTGGTTTAGCACTGTTAGTAGAATTATCCAATATATGGGAAAAAGTAATCAGAATTTGCCACCAAGGTGCTAAATGCATTCCTGCTTGCCATGGAGTCCCCCTCCGCAGCAGCATCACACAATCATCTGCTGACCACTTGCCAGGCAGGAATTTGCAAAGTGCCATCAAGTGGAAAGTCCTGCACTTTGTCATGGATCCATTCTAACAGAGTCACTGGCTGTGGACCCATCACAGCTCATTGCTGAGCTGCAAGCAGCTGTCGCAATACATCCAGGCTGCACTGTTGATCTCAGGATACCTTCCCTCCCATTGTTCCCAACTGTTCACCTGTATTGTAGGTGATGGGTACGCAAAGTTTCTGCGGATCCTGGTGCAGTCGGGCTACGCCACCAGTTTGGGGCTCCATGAGCCTCCTGCTTAAGCCCCACATTGTCAAAGAAAAGGTTGTTGTGGAATCTCCCTTTGCTGCTGCATCAAATAGCATCTTTCCTGCTTCTTCCCAAAGATGAGTGCAAAATGCTGTTGTGGCATCTGCAGCGTGTCCCTGCTTGCACAGCCAGGCAAGCAAAAGTTTCACAGCTTCATCTTCACCCCTCTCCTTTCTAGTATTTTCATCATTATGTCGCATATCGATTTTTCTTCACTTGACATATGTGAACCCATAACATCCCCAGCTGCTCACCTGTAGAGGTGATGAGGTTTGGACTGAACAGCTCTCTGTACCGCTGCTTTCTTGAGTTCAGCTGGGCGTCTCCACCAACCGCTCTGTCTTCTGTGGCTTTTTGACCATCACATCGGGGTAACCATTTGTGGCGATTGAGGCATAGACTTTGCAAGGATAGTGAAGCAAAGACTTTTATTGTTAATTAGTTACAGCTTTTGTAAGTTTATACTCTGTACATGTGCTGCTAAAAGCTTTATTATTGGTCAAACTCTACTGTCCATGTGCCCAGCCGCTGTTCACTATAGGCTACTCTTTGCTGTTCATGCTGTTTCCTTATCTTCTAGAGGTGAGATCACATTCTTCCTTTGTTTCTGTTTCATCCGGGCTTCTTCTCATACTTCCTCAAAATTATGTACTTCTGTGCTGCAGGATCACAGTTGCACATCATCAAAGCAAGGTCACAGCTGCACATTATCAATGTCAAACAACCCACTGTCTCTGTCCTCTATAGATGGTTGCTATCCTTTCCGCTAATATTTACTCTGCCTCACTTGCTAGGTGCATGTATGACTAGCTGGAGTACTAGTAAAGTCATTATAGCAATAGATCTCAATGCAGTTAACTGTTCCTGTCTTGCTGCTGTGCTTCTTGTCTGTCTTGCTGAGCTTTCCAGTGCCCCTGACTTGACTGAACCTGTGCTCTGTAAGAGGCTGTTGGGTTTCTCCTTTAAATTTTAGCAGGTAAGCAAAAGAATGACAAATGTGCTTGATGTTAACTTAGTTAAGTGAAACTGCTTATTTTCTGTGAGAATGAGGAAGAAGACAAGAGGCAATGAGCACAAACTGAAATACAAAAAATTCCATTTAAACAGAAGAAAAAAACTTTACTGTAAGATGGTCAAACACTGGAACAGGTTGCTCAGAAGTTGTGACAAAAATCTCATATTATTAAATAGGTGTATATAGTAAGAAGCTTGTGTTTGTTTTTTATGTTTCTGTGGGTTGTTGCAGAATATTTGTGGTATTGGTCATCAGCACTGAAAATATACTGTAATCAGCGTGTGTTGTCTTTTTCAACCACAAAAGGTTTAAGAGATGCAAATATGTGTGTCATTCATAATAGGAAAATTGGTTCTTTTTTCAGTACACTGAGGACAAAAAAATTTAGTTTGATCTAGCAATATGTTATTTTGTATTCTAAAATGAAGTTGTCCTTGCTGATTTTTACTTGTCTTTTTTTTTTTAAACAGAGTGCTAGATACCCCTTCCAGAGCTTGTATATAAAACCTGTATACTGTTGTTTTAGGAATAATCTGATAGAAATTTGCTGTATACTATATTTCAATATCTTATTGTATAGCAAGATTTCTAAAATATGTTTTGCAAACTCTTGAATTTATAACTTCCTAGCATGCTACTGTTTGAGTGGTCTGAATAAAATCGTTCTTTAAGTACGTTTCTACTGGCTGAAATTTATTTATAGAAAGTACACAGACTGAAAATTCTTCTTTCTTTTCCTTTCCATAGGACAAGAAATGGGCTCTCCATCATGAAGATGTCACACTGGGAGAATTACTGGGCAAAGTAAGTTAACAAGTGAGCTAAATACCATTTAAATAGGTATATATCAATAATTAAAACTCTCAATTTCCTATTTGCCTTATCTTTTAAATTACTGCAGTATGCAATTTTATACCAATTATTTTACTTTAATATGTAACACAACATTGTGGTTTAAATAAATGCAAATCGTATTTACTGGGAAACAATGTAAAGTCAGTGATGAAAATGTTTAAGTCTAGCATAAATATATTTTTCTTATTTGGAAAGCGTTTAAGATAAGTGGTTTTCTATAAAGTGTTATGTGGCTGGTTTACTTTGTGCAATCTTACAAAAGAATAATATTGTTGCAAAATAGGAAAGTTTTATACAAATAATCTGATATAATATGATTTAATCAACACTTGTTAAAACAAATTCTCATTGGTTTTGTATGACTTAATGAATGTTAGGTAACCTGACAATGGTATATGTATTAAATTAAGTCTTACAGTTTCTATCAGAAATTGTGCTTAGTAGCTGTAAGTTTTTAAAACACTCCTACTCAGGTAATGCCCTGTGCCTCACTTTTACATTTTCAGTAGCTTTGCAACTACCAACAAATTTTGTGCAAGTGCCACTTTGGACACAATGTTCCAAAAGATTTCCCAAATCCTGAAAAAGAGGCTTAAATTAGAAGTAAAATGAAAGCATCAGTTGCCTTAGTATTAAAAGACACTATAAGAATCGATAAACTGTTCAAGAAATGGGGAATTAAATACTGTCAGAAAAATTCTGTTTCCCAGGACAAAATCTCTAACAGCTTAACAAAAAGTATTAGTTAACTTTAGACAGAGCTATATCCATATAAAATGCTATACAGGTACTATGCCAGTTTCACATTCTTAAATAGAAAAACATCAAAAATAAGGATGTTTCAGGCATAAAAAAGTTTGTCTTCCTAAAAACAACTATGAATGTCTTGATTAGTAAAGACAGTTAATCTATGTGAAAATTGATTACTTTAGTAAAATGAATTTATGTATGTTTTGCCTGGTTTTGGCACAAAGCATTTTTAACAATAAAGACAACTCAGTGCTTACAAGCGATTATAAAAGGAAATCTGGTTAAGAAGTATTTAGAAAATAATAAATAGAATAAAAAGCTTTGTTAGGTCACTAAACTTGTCATGCAACCATCTCAGAAACAAAATAGTCATACCAAAGGATGACAGGATGATCAGCTTCTATATAAGAAAATGTTAAATAAACTGTCATAATATAACCTGGAAATGAAAAATCTGAAGGTTTATAAAATCTTGAGTTGCCTGGAAAAGATCAGTAGAAAAATCATGGAAGCTTGATGTAGAAGATGATGCAAACTTTACTAAAGAGGAAGATTTTGCTTCACCTCAGGTGTGAATGCTTTATTTATTTACTCTGTATTAATTCTATAATACCCTGTAAAATGAAAGTTATATAAAATGATAATTAAATATTTTGAATTAAGGGGAAAAAAACAAATTTCAATACTTAAGTAGTCTTTAAGGTAGTTTCAGTTTTCACTGTTAAGTACTTCTAAACAAAAGGCTAGAGGAAAAGCATGTTGGGAGTGATTCAGCTACTTATCTTTGGGCATCTAGTCCCATTTTAGATATCAGAGGTAGTGTCCTGACCTTTCGAAGTGCTATTCTAGAATAATAGATGGCTGTTAAAGATCCTCTGCCATGCTTACCATCTATGTTGGTTTCTCAAACAGTACTGGAGGCTTGTATTTAGGCACCTGAATGTCTTTTCTTGTAACTAAATAGCATTACTATTTTCCATCTATGGTTATTTTTTTCTTCTTTTTTCTATCTTCTTCCTTTGGCACTACAGTATTCAAATGCATGGTATAAATAAATCTCTATCACTGAGGAAAGAAAGGAAAACATTTCCAGCAGATTTTTGCTGTTTATTAAACTCATGTGCAGCTCCAGATACTAGCAAACAGGAGAGGGATTAATCTGAAAATTTGCCCAACAAATTTAAAGTGGAGTTCTTTGGGAAATAAAAAGCTTATCTAAAAGAATGAGATCTTCAGTTTTTGGTTTTGGGATTATTTTTTTTGAGGGGTGGGGCGAGGATTTGGCTGACACCTTCCTTGTATTTCTGTCCTAAATAATTTTAATTTTGTTTTTATTTAAGTAAGAAATACATCTGGTGGAAATTATGCAAATCTCCTTACTTTAGTTTTCTTTTATGGAAAGGCAAAAACTTTGTTTACTTAAAATGATATTATTTTTTTTCCTGATTTCAGGGTAATTTTGGTGAGGTATATAAAGGAACATTAAAGGATAAGACTCCTGTTGCTGTAAAAACTTGTAAAGAAGATCTTCCGCAGGAACTGAAAATAAGATTTCTGTCAGAAGCCAGGTAGGTTTTCTAAATATAATTAAAACATATATTTACATTGTGGTGTTTTTTTGAGTTTATTACTAGATGAATTTATAAAATCTGACTTTCACAAGCATTTGAAGAAGCCATTATCAAACTTTTTTCCTTTTTTTCTTCTCTCCCTCAATATTTTCCACAACCGTTGTCCCAGTAACTAAAAAAAGGCATTTTTTAAGGTGCGAATGCAGCAGCATCTGCACTTGGCAAAACCAACTCTTCAGCAAAGCAAGCTATGCCTATAAAACACATTTTTCTTATTTTAAGTGCCTCAATTTAAAACTTTTTCTGCATTTTGCCATAAGGATTCAGATAAAGAGACTGAAAGACACTGTTCCTTTAAATATGATTATATCACAGAATAACAGAATGGTTGCAGTTGGAAGGGTCCTCTGGGGTTCATCTTGTCCAAGCCCCCTGCTAAAAGCAGGGCCACCTAGAGCTGGTTGCCCAGGACCATGTCCAGATGGCTTTTGAATTTCTCCAAGGAGGGAGACTCCACAATGTCCCTGGACAATCCTTTCCAGTGCTCAGTCACTCTAAGAGTGAAAAAGTGTTTTCTGATGTTCAGATGGAACCTCATGTGTTTCAGTTTGTGTCCATTGCTTCTCATCTTGTCACTGGACACCACTGAAAAGAGCCTGGCTCCATCCTCTTCATATCCTCCCTTCAGGTTTTTATATTCACTGATGGGATCCCCCCTGAGTCTTCTCTTTTCTAGGCTAAACAGTCCCAGCTCTTTCAGCTTTTCCTCGTAGGAGAAATGCACTATTCCCTTAATCATCTTCATGGCCCTTTACTGGACTCTCTCCAGCATGTCCATGTCACTCTTGTACTTGGAAGCCCAGAACTGGACACAATACTACAGGTGTGACCTCACCAGTGCTGAGTAGAGGGGTAGGATCACCTCCCTTGACCCACTGGCAGTACTTTACCTAAATCATCCCAGGATACCATTAGCCTCCATTGCCGCAAGGGCACATTGCTGGCTCATGTTGAACTTGTCCACCAACTGGCACCTTCTTTTCTGCCGAGCTGCTTTCCAACTGGGTAACCCCCAGCATTATATTGGTGCATGGGGTTATTTCCCAAGTGCAGGACTTTGCACTTCCCCTTGTTGCACTACACTGTTGCATTGTAACTGTTGAAATATACCAGTCATAAATCCTGCTTTCTCACCTGCTTGATTAATAGAGTTGACAAAATTTGGCCAGGTTATAGTATAGATCCCCATTTACTAATATTTTCTTGGGAAGAAGTATTCATTTCAGAAGAGATTCTGTGCTGTGTCAGGCAGCATGTGATTGCATATCTATTTTTCAGATTATAATCATGCCACAATACCCTAATTATTCTGAGTTTAGGCTGTTTATGTGGGTATATAAATATCTTCAGGTTATATAAATGTCATCAGGGTAGAGAGGTATATCAAGATAATTTTAAAAGTTTAAATTATCTTTTTCTGTTCTTGCTATGGAACTTGATATATTTTCATTTTTACTCAAAAAATAGTATGATCAATATGGAAAACTATAAGACATTATTTAAATCACTAATATCAGCCATTATATCTATCTAATATCTTTAAATGGCGTATAACTTGGCTACTGCAGAGATGCTTCATTTGCTAAGCAGCCTGCTGCTGGAAGAACAGTCTTATAATGAAAGAAAAATAAATGTGCTGTGTCTAAGTATGTATGTACTAAGTAGGTTACTATTTTACTTTCTTTTATGAAAAAGAAGACATAGTTTAAGTTAGCAAATAGTAGAAGAAACATTTAAATTTTGTATTGTTTCTTCAGAGTTTTTCCTAGTTCTTCATTATACTTGTAAATTATAGAATGCTGGTTTAGATTGCAAATGTACTTGTTAAAGCATTGTGTAAGAAAACATGAATGTTTTGGTTTAATTTCCAAAGTTGAAATTGCTGTCTTTTAAATTATTTTAAAACTTATTGTACAAATTAATCTCTTAAACTGGAATGAGTGTGCATTTGAACGGTGCAGAAGAAAAGTATAGGTAAGTGCTGTGCAGGCTTTTTTTGACCTAACTGCTATTGGTCCACCACTGAAATGTTATTTAATTACAAGGGTTCTTGAGGAACTACAGATCTATCAGGCCATTTTTTCAGTTCTTTTGTCATGTAGACAAATACTAGAATTATAATAAAAGTAATATAGCATTCAGTCTTGATTTATAAGTGAGTTGATGTGCCCTCATTCAAACACAGTGATGATTGATCTGTTGTATTGATTTTTAATAACAGTAATGATGTGTTCCATTAAAATAATTTTAAGGGTTTAAGATATTTTCCTATGATACTTAATCAGTTTATACAATAAAGTTTATTAATATAATAAATTTACTGTATGTTTTGCAGAATACTCAAACAGTATGATCATCCTAATATTGTAAAACTCATAGGAGTTTGCACACAACGACAACCTATTTATATTGTTATGGAACTTGTTTCAGGTATTTTTTTTTCTTTTCTCACAGCATATATTCATATGTATTGTTTCCATAGTGTAAAATATATTTTTTTCCTATTTGCCTTTATTTGCATTCTTATGATTAATCTCAAAAGTCACCCGTGTTGCAAATCTTTGGAGATCTTAACTTCTACCACCTTAGGTGTGGAAGGAGCTATTCAAATCTGTTGTGAGTTTTTCTGTAACTATTCAAGAGCAGAATTTTCTACAATATATCTCTGCCATATCTTAATTTTTCTCCTGAAAAGATATTAAATAATACTTCCTTTAACAATAGGGTTATATTGTTAATGCTATACTTGTATTTAAAGAAACTTAATGACTGGGTAGAGTTTCAATTTTAGTAACTCAAATTTGGATTATCTTTCATATAGGTTTTCTCTTTATGAAAATGCATTGTTCAGCAAATTTTTTCAGTTTTTTAGATGTTCTTGATTTATTTTTTAGTCTTCAGTTCATATTATTCATGAACGATTGGAGAAAGTTTCAAATTGATGGGATGATACCAGATTCAGGCAACCGTATCACTCTGATTCTCTTAGAAGCTGGAAAATGTGTGAGTTTGGTAGCCTCTGGTATTGGTTTATATGCAACACTTTGTTTTATATATTGCTAGATTTAATTCATGAAGACTTAGTAAATATTTAGACTGTTTATAATTCCTGAGTACTAACTAGCTTTAGTAGAAGTGCATTGATGAAATCTTTGACTTATTGTAATTTTCTGCCTTTATTCTATTAGATTATTATATTAGTACATGTGATTGACTTTATTAACATGGAAACTAATGGCACTGTCCTGAGACATTTTTTTCAGACATACAGTGGTAATCGGCTTCTCTAGACATCTCTGCTAATAAATATAAAGCCCCATCTTTTAACAACTTTATCGTTCTGATTCAGGGTTTTCAGAGTCTAGGGCAAGCTGTTGAAACATACTAATACAATTAGAGAAGGAATTAGTGGAAGTCTTTCACTGATTCTCATGCCCAGATTGCAGTTCAAATCCATCAAAAAATTTTGTGTCCTGACTTTGGGTTTGCAAGAAACTTCTTAATTTTCTCTGGGCTATGAGTCCTCTGGATAACTTCCATGTTTGCCTGCCTTCTATAACATTACACTGTGCTTGAATCATCACACTTTTCTGTGTTCTTTGGACAGTTAAAACTTAGCTTGCACACTGTAAAACTGGCCAAATCCGCTAGAAAAGATAAGGATGCTAACTGAAGAAGTTGGCAGAGGAAAGACAGACAAAAGAGTTCAGAAAAACAGTGGCTCTGATATTACTTGTTTTCTGTTCTCTAATTGCAAGTTTGGATGAGATTATCTAAAATTAATATTATTAGTGCTTTGATTTGATATTTAATGCTGCCCTTTGAAGAATAAAATGTTGGTGGGCTTTTTGACTTTCACTCACAACTCAGCTTTCTCAGTATCATCTTTATCTGTGCTTTGTCTTCTATGTCTTTACAGTTGAAAATGTTTAAACAGAATAACTCTGAAATTCTTTTTAATGACAAAAAATGGCATGTTTTAAGTTAGAATTGTATTTTGTAAGTGTACAGCAGTGAAAGTGTGATTAATACATTACAGTTTCTTCTCTGAGAAAACATTAGAAATGGCTCCATAATGTGTGGAATTCTGTGTTAGGTTTTTTAATGTTCTGTTGAATTTCACTTTTTTACAGTTTTTATTTCCCAAATACATGTACACTGAATGCTTACTGTGTCTTTTTGAGACTACTTTGATGTGGGTTTCAGTGTTTCAGTAGTGGCTTATTCTGGTTTTCATTTCAGATTCTGCTTTTCATTTCAGATTCAGGTTTCAATTCAGATTCTTACTATGTTCAGGTGTTTAAAAAATTTCTGGAAACTTAGCACTTTATGTAGAGAAGTGTTATTCTATTAGTGATTCTGTCATTAACTCTCTCTGCAGAGGAAATCTTTTTTGTTTGTTTTTTTTCCATTGTCTCAAATGTAAATGGAACTAAGGAATATGCATCTGGATAAAGTCATCAGTGAAAACAATAGAGACAGTGGCAAATGCATACTTAAGCATCTGTGCATCCATTGTTATATACAAAACTGTATTGTGTTTATGTGGTGATGTTTTGGTAGCGGGAGAATGCAGGCGTGGCTTCCCATCAGGAGCTGCCCCCATGATGGACGAAGCCAGTTTCAACTAGCTCCAAAATGGATGAGGCAATCAGCAATGCTGGTGGTGCTTCTGTGATAATGTATTTCAGAAAGGGTAAAAAAGCTATGCAGCAGCAGTAAGAGAAAGAAGTGAGGAAAACAGTGAGAGAAACAATCCTGCAGACACCAGGGTCAGTGAAGGAGGGAGAGGAGATGCTCCAGGTGCTGGAGCTGAGATTTCCTCTGCAGCCTGTGGAGAAAACCATAGTGAAGCAGATTGTCCCCTTGCAGCCCATGGAGTACCACATCGGTGCAGATATTCACCCTGCAGCCCATGGAAGACCTCATGCTGGACCAGGTGGATATGCCCTGAAGGAAACTGCATCCTGTGGAGAGCCCATGCTGCAACAGGCTCCTGACAGGAGCTGTGGCCTGTGGGGGACCCATGCTTGAGCACTCTGTTCCTGAAGGACTGTACCCCATGGAAAGGACCCATGCTGGAGCAGTTCATGAAAAACTGTATCCCATGAGAGGGACCCCGTGCTGGAGCAGGGGAAAACTGTGAGGTGGAAGGAGCATCAAAGTGTTATGAACTGACCATAACCCCCATTTCCCATCCCCCCTCAGTTGCTCAGTAGGGGAGGAGGTAGAAGAGTCAGGAGATTTATTTTCTGTTTTCCATCAGCAGGCTATATCCAGCTGCTTCCTGAGAAGTAGAGTCTCAGTACGTGTAGCAGTTGCTTTGGAATACGAGCTTCTAAATAATGAATGTCCCCACCCCCCTTTCTCTTAGATTTTATTGCTGAGTATGATGTCATATAGTATGGAATATCTCTTTGGTCAGTTCAGGTCAACTGTTCCAGCTATGTCCCCTCCTAAGCTCTTGTCCACTACCAGCTTTTGGAAGAGGGGGATGGAGAGACAACCTTGATGCTGTACAAGTACTGCTCATCAATAGTCAAAACATTGGTGCATTATCAACACCATTCTAACCACAAGTACAAAGCACAGTGCTATATGGGCTGCTATGAGGAAAGTTAACTCCATCCCAGCCAGTCCCAGTACAAAAAGCAGCCCAGATGTTTTGTCTGCTATCTATTAGCAACAAGTTGTCAAATACAACAGTCCTTTATAGCTAGATCCCTTATTTTTTGTGTTAACAGAACATAATAAATGACATGCTTCCTAAAGAAAAGATCACACTGATGAAGAAAATTCAAGAAAGTTGACATAGCAATGAGTAACTGAAAATAGTAAGTAAGGTAGCAGAGCATGTTGCAGATATATAAACAAAATGAAAAGGTCTGTCAGAAATTATATATGTTAAATGAAAAAGAACCATCATTTACCTACATTTCAGTTTCTTCAACATGGTCAACAGCAAATTTAGACCTAACTTCATACATACACTTAGTGTCAATCCATCATAGAATACCCCAATAAAGAAATATTTTGTTATATTTTTCCCTGTCCATTGCCTATCATAAAATGAAGGAATTATCTTAATCTAATTTGTCCATGTGTGTTATAGCTTCTTTTTACTTTAAGGAGATGTATGTGTGGAAAAATACATCCTATCTCACTTCTCTTGGCTGGGTTGTTAGGGGCTGGGTCACTTCTCAGTAATGTCCTGTGGGCTTTGCAGACATCTTTACAAGGGGAAAGGGGAGGAAAATTCTTTAACCAGATTGTGACATCTTTTTCTAGAGTTGGTTGGTGTGAGGTTGTTCTAGTCCTAGCTTCTCAGACAACATTTGATGAAAAAGACAGTCCCTTAAATTGACTAAGAAAGGAGAAGGCCTGAGAAGACAGAACTTGTTATTCTAACCATGTTTTCATAATGGTACCATTGATGATGACCTGGACTTGGGAAGTTTTATCCACTGTATTGAAAACATAGGAATAAGAGGCTTAGGGTTTTTAAAGATTAAGCTTCATATGATTCTTGTATCAAATTGACAGAGTCCAGTAAATTGATTAAAGACAATTTCTCCTGATGACTCAGAGATCATAACAAATATTTTAACAAATAATATTTTATGATTGCCTAATAAAATATGCCTGTTGTCAATCACAAGATAAACTTCTTTCTTACATATTAAAAAAGCCTATATCAAGGAACACATAAAACTAAACATTACATTTTGATACAGAAAAAATCAACTGGAATATTTTTAAAAGAGCTGTGTTCTTCTGTTTTACAGATAAGCAACTGGCACCATTGTTTAAGAAGGCATAATAATTGTTTCTTTAACTACAAAAGAGAGTGTTCTACCAACCCTTTCTTATTTCTTGTGACACATATACCACAGATAAATATCTCAGTAGGTGTTAGTGATTACCTAATAACAAGAAACCCTTGATCAGTGTTCTAAAGATCATTCCCTCTCTTTTCTCCTTTCAGAATGAACCCTGCATCTTTTTATGGAAAAGAAGAAGCTAGAATACCCTTCTGTCTCATCCTTCTTCACTATTATTTCTTAGTCCCAACTTTTCTCACTGATCATGGACCTTACTATGATATTTCTGCTTTCAGAATAAAGGGATTTAATTCACCGAAACCATGAGGATCATTTAATTCTGTTTTCATTTGCTCATAATATATCATGCAATCTCCCATGCAATCAAAATCAAATTGCGAGAGACCCTCTAAACTCCTGATGTTTAGGTTTAGGGAAAAGCTAATAAAAATCAAATTAAATTTTCAGATGCAAAAAGCAATCCTAAGCCACAGAATTCTTTGTTCTACTTTATGTTCATTTCAATTTACTTGAATTTCAGCTTGCTCTAAAGGGACTTAAGGTAGAGGAAGGAACTTTGCATGTTCATGAATTATGTGTTCTAGAGTGGAGAATTTTTAATTTAGTTGTATCATCTTGTGGAGTTACCACTTCATGCAAATACTTTGAAAAATATATCCTATAGAACCTTCAAAGATGCCTTCATTTCTTCAGCAAAGAAAATCTGCACAGGCTGTCAAAATATGCGCCTTAGTTAAGCCTGTATCAGTTCTCTCTAGAAGGATTTGTCTAATGACAGCAGATGCAAACATCTTCATAAGTTCCAACTATTGATTCAAGGTGGTAGAAATAAGATTGCAGTTACACTTTTCATGACCTACTCATTTTAGCTGTTGGACTATTTAATCACAAGCAGATAGCCTATTCTCTCTTTCAGGTTTCTGCATATTTAAGCATTCTTATAATTAACATAGTTAAAATTACATCCCTTGAAATTTTTAAAAGAACTTTCATTTTGCAAAGTCAAGCATTCAAAAATAGACAGTTCAAAAATCTGACTTGTCTGTTGAGTCTGAATTTAGCTTCCTCTAGCATATATATTGTGATACAGCCTTTAATAACTGAATTTCCTTTTCATACCAGATCCGTTCCTCATACAGTTCTGAACAGGTTTTCAGTATTTGTTTCTCTTCTCCAAATCCTTTCTATGGCCACAGGCCTTATTTAATGTATTCTATCAGTGATCTGCTCTTAGTGGGATTTTCCCCTCCCCTTCCCCCCTCCCCCCAGCAGACATTTCTGGGGTTTTCACTGTAATACTGAGTGCATTGCAAATGTTACTCTGGAATACTAGCATGCATTCCTGATACCACCATAAAATTTCTATTTGATAATGGATGCATGGTTCCAACCTGCCCACACACACACACATTAATTGGACACTGAGTTTGTGTTTCTTGTTTTATTTATGCTCATGCTGACATACATTGGAGTAGATTTGCTGAATGCTTGCAACTGCAAACAGGTAGAGCTATGCTTGTACATATAAAAGGCAAAAGAAGGTTGTCTGAATTTATCATTGGATTCAGGTTTCAGCTATGTATGTTCAGCTTATACCTAGACATACATAACTAGTTTTTTGGGTGGAATTCAGCAAGGTCATCACACCCATCTCTGCAGCTGTTCATATTTGGACAGAATCATTTAGGATGCAAATTCTCTGTTACTGATGAAGAAACAAGTCAGAGGTGACAGTTTTTATTAGCTCAGGTGCAGCACTGCATGATTTCAGCTATGCTGGCATGTTCAGAAACAGCATGGCTATTTCTATAATGCCTGTAACAGGATCTGATAAGCCGTTCCTAACTCTGGCTCTCGGGCTACCTATGCACTCTGTTCATGCCATCATATCTGCAGTTGACTTTGGTTCAGCTTGGCTTATTCACTCCAGCTCTTCTGAAATTAAGACAACTCCATTGCTGCTTTCTGTACACTACAGCACTTTTTAGCTCCAGTGGGCTTATTAGGTCAGAGGCATTTGCAAATAAAGGCCAGTATTCTGCCTGACCTAGCAAGCCTTTTTCTTGTCCTTGGAAGGGAGGGCTACAAGGTATCAAGTGGAGAAATGCCTACAGATTCAGTATAGCTGGCGCTGACATGCAGCTAATACATCCTATTAAATCTAAGATGAGTTTTATGGAATTACTCATATTTTCTGTATTATGCTCTGTAGTTATATTTTTGGGTATAGCACCAAATCACAGCTAACTCCATATATTTCTGCTGTTAGCTGCACTAAAGCTAACAAGCCCATTTGGAACCAAGTACCAAGGTAGGTATGTTTTATTTGTTGATATCATGTATAATATCCAGATTATATGAGTTTTTCTGCTAGTTGGAGTGTCTAAATGAACTATTGAGTAAATGAGATCTCACTGTAGTGTAAGGGTCACTCAAATATGCATACGTTGTCTTACCTGAGCCTGAAGTTTAGCCCTGCTATCTCTGGGATACAGCCAATTCCGTTCATAGGCCTGGAATGCTGACTGATGTTTAAAAAGCTTAATTTTTTTCTTTGTGTTCTGTGATTCAGTTTCTGTGGTGTTTGCTTTGTATGGTTTTTTTTTTTCCCATTTTCTATTGCTTATAGAGACAGTGAGATCTTTATAAAAGATCATTCATGTTTTTTTCCAATCATTTCTGTTTTGAGACCTCTTAAATCTTTAATATAGTAGTGCATGATCCACCTCATTGGTTGTGTTGTACATCATCAGTAGCTGAGTTTTGCCAGCAAATTTGAGATCTTTATACTATCAGTAACATCCTGAATCTTTTACTTCACACTGTCAAAAATCATTGCAACAAAAACAAATAGTCAAATTTTAGACAAATTCAAATTAGAGATAAAGTGCAGATTTTTAACAATGATAGTTACTGTCTGTTTTTAATTCAAGTTTTGTTTTTTCCTCTGTAATATAGTTTTTAATCAAATAAGCTATTTGGCTCAATACACAGCCTGTTGCTGAAGCCATCTTCTGTCTACCCCTACAGTTTCTCTTCACACAAATATGACCCCTATCTCTTCCTCTAGTTTTCATCTCTCTTACTTTGTCCTTTCCTCCTGCATTCAGCTAATCTTCCAGCTTCCATTTTTCTTTCTCCCTCTACTCCTCTGCAACTTTCAATGCTTCTGTCCTTGCCACATTCTCTCCTGTTGTGCATATCACCCTATGAGTCAGACCCTCCAATGACTTTCTTCTCTGCATATATGTCCCACTTCACCCTCTCCTTCCCAAACCCTCTTGTAACACTCCCACATGCAAACAGACCCCATTTCTTCTTCCTCTCCTGTTTCTTTACTCTTATACGTTCATGTGTGGCTCTGCCTTCCTCTTATTTGCTGCATGATTTCCATCTGCGAGGATATTAAGAGAACAGGGAGAACAGTCAGATTCCTCTGTTGGGGAACAGATGATGATTAAAAATTTCTTTCAGCTCAGAGCTGCTCTTTCTGATGGAACAAAACCAAAGCCCTGTTATACAGTCTTTTTTAATTGTAATATTTGCGAGTAGAATTTGATTTTTATCTTTTCAAATATTTTAGGCTTTAACAAAACTATATTTTGTATCAAGACTATACAAAAAAAAGTATATTTCATCCACTGGCAAGCAGACAAAACAAATAGACAGTCTTTTGGAAATTTGAATGAAACCAATCAAATATAAAAATGTAGACAAAGCATTTTGATAGCTACAAGATCTTTATATGTAATGTTATTTCCTTAGTTTTATTTATTGGTATTCCTTCATATTCTTATTTTTTGCTTTGCCTAAAAACAACTTTTAAATAAAAATATTAATGTGTCTTCATTTGGAGATAAATGTTCATTGGTTTTCTTTAGACTAAAAAAAATTGTTCTACATGTATGTGTCACATGGATCATTGCTACTTTCTTATCATGAGTATCTTTTAAGGTTATTGATTTTTTTAATATTTTTTTAAATTATATAGTCCAATTGCAGGAATTAATGTAACCAATAGAAGACTTCATGAAAGGGGAAGGTGATTTTCATTTTAATTAATTTCTTAAATAAGTTGTATCTATACACTCATATTCACAGAGGACAATAGATGCTGGCTGTTGAGTTCTTGCTATGATTTCTGGGTTCCTCTTAACTAGTGATCACAGGCTGGGTTTTAGACAGGCCTTTATGCCTTTTGGGAGTCAGTAGTTGCTGTGGTAGGATCATTGGCTTCAGACTAGCTTATCTGACCCACCTTAAATCTTAGGCAAGGTTGCAGACCATTGTCAATATTTAACTCATTTTGAATATATTATGTTGACAGTGCATCTTCCTGTTAACAGGAAGAGTAACAGCACATATAATGTGTTGTAACCTTGTTATCCAATTTTATTGGCATGCAGATCTTGGGCTGAGTCATCTGTGTTGTGGTCTCATCACAAGTTTTCTGCTAACAAGTCATCTGCATTGTGGTCCTGGTGTAAGCAATATCTTCTCAGTGTTTACCTGTTTTATTGCTGCTAAACATATCCATGGCTCCCAGTGCATGACATTCTTTCAGATCTTGATCTTTTCTTCCATCTTTTGCTTTTACAAGCATGCATTTCCATTCATACTTCATTAATACCAATGTTAATATTAGTATTGCAAAACTTTACATTATTATAGCAGCTTTTATTTAGTTTGCTTAGCAGAAGTTTTAACTCGGTTTTGCAACAGTAATACAATTATTTATATCTGTAGGTACGTGAAAAAACTGGGGTTTATTTACAATTTCTGCTACTACTTACTTATGTTATTTTAAAAATACTGGTGAAAGTACTGCATTACACACAAATGTTCCATTACTTGAAAAGTGAAAATTAACTATGTTGAGGAAAGTGACAACTTTAGCATTTCTGAAGTCTTACATTTTTATAGTTTGCCAAATAGATGTTTACATTTTTTAAAAGTATTTTCTAGAATTGCTACAGATGCCTTTTTAATGTTTAGAATTCATAGTTTTAAGTAGCTGTGTTTGGCTGTATTCTGTTGATAATACATAATGCTTTAAGGTGCAAGGCAATAAAGTAAATGTTAATTTCTTGACTTCAGACAGTCTGTATGAATCCTCAAATTTCTAAATACTTAGAAGTGCATATAAAAATAATTTTAATATTATTATTAAAGCTTATAAAACAGGTATGAGTATTGAATCATGGAACTCATCTGTGTTAGGTGACCATTCAGTGGTACTGCCAGAAGCATGCTGAGTCCAAGTGATTACCGTCTGTAAAAAGAATAAGTGAACTCTTTAAACAAATTTCTGCTTAATATGGTTGTTATTTAAAAAAGGAACTTCTACTTTTTAATTTTTTATATATATATGAATATATATATGTTTCCCATCATAATTTTATAACTATATTTTAATTAAGTATAAATATTGGTATTAGACTAATTACAAGACTGTCTAGAACATGTGGATAAGTACCATTTTAGGCACCAGCTCAAGAGAACACTGAAGTATATATTTACAGTTGATCATAAATGCCTTAAGTTAGAGATTACCATAATATTTTGTAAACTTATTTAGCATATTTCATTGCTGTTTCCTGTTTTTTATTGTGTTCTCATTCATCATAGAAAGTTTTTTGGTCTTGGAAAAAAGTAGATTCTTTTTGCTTTCCACATTAAGTGAACTGTTATATGGCGAAAAAATATTACATAAAATTTATGCTATAAATCATGAGCATGACAGGGAGATGCTGATGTAATATTTTTGCTTAAAATTTTGCTTATTTCATTTTTATTAACAGCTATGAAATCTAAGATTATGTTTTGACACTATATGCTGCAAATAGTGAATTACTGCTTTTATAGTAAAACTTGTTTTAAGAAGTAAATAAAGATATTTAACTAGAGTTCTATACTGAAGGGCTTGTAGTGAAATCCTCTTTAGTTTTGAAGATATTCCTGTGGACGGTTTCTTGTGAAGATGAATAGATGAAACACGGGCCACAATAGATTGTAAAAGTCAGAATTTGCTAGTAAGAGCAATTTTGTTAGACAGTCAGTTAAGCTTATGTTTGTGTTACAGTGATGAGAATAAACAGATTTAACCTGAAATGACATAACATATATTTTGTACAGTATACAATGGAAATCACTTTTTTTAATTCCATGTATAACTAACAGTGCTTTCAAGTCAAGGTTGAACAGAGTATCTAAAAGACATTTTCATGACCTTTATTGATTAACAAATACCAGTAAACAGAACTACTAAAAAAACATGACCTTGGTGAGTTTTTTTCCCTATTGTGTTTTTGAGACATTAGAATTACTAAACTATATTTTGATGATAAACATAAAATATACTGTATACAACTGAGGTATACTGTGCTATTTTTTCTGAAAAATATAGAAATTCATGCAGTGCATGTCAAGCACTGAAGATAAATTAGCAAGTCTAAATCACCTGATTAAAATTAGGATCTTAATCTGCTTGCTTAAGCATATTAGAAAGGAATTATATACAATTTTTCAATTAAAAGTCCTTGCAAGGCAAGGCTTGCAAGGCAGTTATTGCTCTGATGGCCTGGAACCTGGTTCTGACAGGACCCTGAGGTGTTCCTGTCTCATGGGACCAAAATTCATGCATCCTCCAGCATATGATTAATGCATTTATGTGATGTGAGTTTCAATATTGAAAACTGGCTGATTCTGGTTAGTTGTTTTTTAAGATGACCTTACAGGGCTTTTTTTGTAAGCTGCCTTGTTTTACTCTTCCCATACAAGCAATGCCATAATTTGTCAGCACTGGAAGAATTTCACATTCGTGTAGACATATAATCATACTTATTAAAAGACGATTCCTATGTACTGAAGATGATTCCTATGTATGAGCAGTGAGTGCTCAGTATATAAACAATAATTTTAGTCAGCTCTAAATGTAATATTGCTTGTGTGTGTGTATATGAGGGAATGCTTAAAAATTATTTTTAACTGTCTGCTGTAATCAGAACAATTCTGTTTACATGTGGAAGAAATGACACCTATTTCAATGGAGTGGTCATCTTCCTTCTCCCTAGCTATATCTACTTTTTGTCAGTTACTAGACTGGATCAATAACCTCTCAGATTGTGTCATAGAGTATTACTTGTGAGAGAATTGCTGTAGTCAGTTCAGTGCAAAATGAAAAGAAACAAAGTCTGGAACAATGGCTGGCTATAAATTAACAAGTAATTATTGTGACATGGAAAGCTATACTATGTTTTTTTGGCATTGCAGTGTTTATATAATGTCTCCCATGTTTATCTTTGTGCTAGATCACTTTTTCTGAAACTATTTTGCAAATGCAGATTCCCTTTTGGGAATCCTTTATGCTGACACCTTCCCCTCCTCAGACAAGATGGTAGCAAGTTAGTTCCTCCAAGGCAGAAGACCGAAGTCCCAGTAATAATTGTTTGCCTTTAATTGTCAGCAGTTAATATTGGCAGTTAATATTGTCCAAGAAGTAAAATTTGTAACCTTTCCAAAAGCTTCAGTGTAGAGTTTGAGAAACACTACTACAAATGATCAATTACAAATCAATTACTTTAATGTATATAAACCTACAAGTAGAAACTAATTACTTTATTCACAATTATAATAGACCCTTCTAGCAACCATTCTGTAATTAGAACTACATTTATCAGAAATTATCAGTTGTTTTTGTCAATACTTTTCATATAAATGTGTATTTAATGTATACTAGTGAAGATTTTTAATATAACAAAACCACAGGTTTTGCTTAACTTCTGATATACTTTGTGCAGTTTTCACTTTTAAGCACTTAATATTTAAGGGAGCTTAGGGAAACTACATCTGGTGATTCCTTCCTTTTTCTTAAATTAACTTCAGACTGATAGGTTGAGGAGAATAGCTGATAGCTGCATTTTGTTTGGTCTTGCATCCCTAATAATAGATACAATACTGACATTTCTCTCTCTTGTCTCATTGTCTGTCTGTCTGTCTGTTTCTCTAGGAGGAGATTTCCTGTCCTTTTTAAGAAAAAAGAAGGATGAGCTAAAACCCAAACAGTTAGTGAAATTTTCACTAGATGCTGCTTCTGGTATGGCATATCTTGAAGCTAAAAACTGTATACATAGGTAAGGAAGTAATTTATTTTCAGTATTGTAATTTTGATCACTTGAACTGCTAGCAAGTTAAATGTATAGTGGCAATGAATTTTAGTGTCAATGAATCATAGCAATCTATGCATCTTAAGTCCTCCCTGAAATTTTAAGATACTTGCATAGCCAATACAGAAGTTAAGGTATGTTTGTAGTGTGTTTCAGGGAAATCCACCGATATCTCAGATGATCAAGGGAGAGAAGCTGGAGTTCTATATATTAAAACATTATTAATTGTCTTGACTGCTTTCTCTGCAATATTGAAGATGATCAGGTCTTATGCTTTTGGGGTACATTATATTCCTTATTGTTATTTCTTCCACAGATTGACTCTGTTCTGTAGCTGCTTAACTCTGTGTATCAAAGGGAATGTAAATTTTTCTTTAAAAAAAAATAAATTAAAATTATCTCAAAATAACACAGTATATAACCCATATGGCTAAAATATGAGACAGAAACATGATGATAATCCCCTTTCCAGAGGAAATTATAAAATAACATTTTCATTTATAATACTGATTATTTCCAGTTTGCTTTTTTAAACATTTGTAGCTAAACTCTGTGCCACTTAACTTAAAAAATCAGCCCATTTCATATTAGCAAAGTTCTAATGAGAGCTGAACAGCATTTCTCTTAGGTTTTTATCACAACTGAGTTGTTCTACATGCTGCCGGTCAAGAAGTAGGTTTATCTTTAAACATATTCTTCCAACAAGAATAAGTTTAAAACCTATTTATAAAATATTATAGTATTATTGTAAGTATCATTTATATGTTTTTACTAGATTTTTTTGTGTTTGACTTGATTTAAGGATACTTAAATAAAATAGTTATGCTGTTTATAAATTATTCTGAAGAACAAATTAATTGAAACACTTCTGCTAGATCATAATATATAAGTAGAACTGAAGAAAAAAACCCCATACTTACTATGTAAAACTGTAGAATATTCCATATAGGAAATCCCAGAAAAGTATTCTAAGCAACATGGGGGAAAATATAATTAAAGTCACAGCATTCTGTCATGGTAGAATGCATTTTTGCCTGACTCTGTTAAGAAAATAATGGCATACAAATCAAATCAATTAACAGCATTAGTGATTTTTACTATCCTCACAAACACTGTAGTATTTACTCATTTCTTTAACTGTTGTATCCATGTTTGATGAGAAGGGCCTATTTAGATCTCATGTTCTTAGAAAATAAAATAAAGGGGAAAAGAAATATGTAAACTATATTGGAAGTGTATTGTGTTATGTCTTACTTGGTAATTATGATTACTGAAAAAGAGTACTGCATTTATTCATTAAATGGTAATGTGACACCTGTAAAATATAAACAATTTTAGAAACAATTATTTTTTGAGAAGTGCTATTTCCCCTTCCTCCCCCTTTAAATTCTGTAAAAAGCATTCTGTTGCTCATCTGTCTTAATTAGTACTGGTCTAGTTAGTATGGCCTCAAAATACCTGTGAGACAGATACTGGCAGTTAGCATTGAATAGGAATAGATATTTTTCTGCTATTTAGAGTAAACTTTAAAGACTCACTTATAATACTACTCATTACATCAAGTGCTGTCTCTCAACTATATTATATCCATGATGGCTTGTGGATGAATTGTATAGTGATTGTGCTAAAACAGCTTATGATAATGGTTAATATCCTTTTTTAATTGCTATTTTCCTCTAACTTCTGTCTTCATAAGTTTTTTGTTATTGTTTGTTTTAAAGGTATATTTGAAAAGAATAATTTGCATTTCAAATAATCCATTTCAGAGAGAACATGTATGTAGCAAAGTCTTACCTTATGAGGGTTTCATTATGATAAATTTAGAAAGCTGAATGCAAATATGTCATGTGGGTCTAAAGCCAGGAAATAGAACTGTAATATAATTTTCTGTTTTCTTAGTACTGCAGACTTTGCCAGTGCACACAGCCTGGGTTACACATACTGTGGTATACATGGGGGGAAAAAGGTCTTTCCCTTTTGTTTACCTTTTAACTTTCAGATTCACAAAAACTGTTTATTATTATCATGGATTATCACAGAAGTTTATGATAGAGAGCTGCCACTTTCCTTTAAAGGCAGAAACAAAATTTTTAATAAACATATTCTGGAGAAAGTTGCGGTTTCAAAACATAACCAAGTAGTCAAATAATATCTTCAGGAACACTGCTTACTTTTATGAAACACAGTTTAATAAATCAAAATATGCATTTCCAGTATTATTTTAACACTCTTATTTTCTAGGATATTTAAGATTTTTCAGACTACTATGGTTGAGCATAGTGTATGCTTATATTTATGAGCTAATTTTCTGAATTTGATAGGAAAATATAATGAAAAAAATTGAATTATGATGACAAACAACCAAGTTTAGTGATTTTTAGTAGTAATGCTATAGGCACTACATAATTATTGGGGCTTTTTTGATTTACTAACACAAGTTAATTGGCAAATGCTCACTCTAGGAAAGTATCTCATGAAATTTTAAAATATGTTTTACCAAAGACTAAATTGCATTTTATTAAGATCAGCATACATAAAATTTTCTAGGTATGTTCTCTGTTTGAAATGTTGAGGAGCTTGAACATTTGCCCAGTATTTCTGGCCACCCTGGGGAATGATTGGAGATCCTGTTGTCTAGAAACCTTGGATATGTCTGCCACAGAAGTACAGAATGTTTATTACTTGCTATGTACTTTGAACCTATTGCACACTACTGAGTGCAGCACTCTGGTGCTATGCTGTGATTATATTAAATACAAGAGTGACAGACTACCAGGGAAAAGTCACACTCTCTAATGTTTTGTAAGAAAGCTCTTAGGTATATAGGACTCATCCTCATTAGAGTTTCAGCCACTCCTTACTTGAGCACTGAAGGTGCAACTGTGTGACTGTATGGTCTGTACAAGGAATATGGGAGACCTTGTTCCCTCCTTTATGGGTCAGGTAAAACAATGATGCAATCTAGTCATGGGTAAATTTAATGTTGAGACTGTGTAGATTAGAATGGAACAACTTAATTTATACTAGGAAGAAGATTTAGCATTATGAAAAAAAGAAAAAAAACATTTTAAAAGAACAAGAAACACTTGTTTGTCAGAAAATTCATCAACTAAAAGTAGTTCCTTAGAGAAAACAAAAAAGGTAAGAAAATTAGAGAGAAAAAAGACTAAGCAGCAGAGTTATTACTTTTTTTTTAATTAACAGTCAAAAAGCTGTTACTGTTTTAGCCAAGAAAAAAGGACCTTAAATAATACTTAATTAGAAGTGGCTTCTGTTGTGTAGGTTGCAATAAAAAAGTTGTTTTGCTACTATGCTATGCAGTACCCCTATTTGTTTTAAAAATCTGTTTGGAACCCTTGTGTAGGGTTTGTTTGTTGGGGGTTTGGGGTTTTTTTTAGTAATTTAGGTGACATTTATAGTAGCATGTGCATTTCGTTTGCTATTAATGTGAAACTAAGACTGCTCAGCAGCTTCTTAAAATTATTTTCATGCCACTTTTTAGTTATAGTACACTGGCTATACTTAGTTTTTATATTTTAAAGTTATATTTAAATTTGAACTGGATTTTTAAAATTGCCAATTCAGTCATGCTTTTGCTTAGTCTTTCAGCAGTTGAGACAGTGCAACAACTAATCTGCTCTCTGTTTTCTATTTTCATGTGTGCTATGGTGTTTTAGTAGGTGCAGATATAAAGTTTAAATTTGTCAGGCTTAGGACACTTAATGTACATGAATGATTCTTTGATCTGCATTTTCATCTCATCTAGATTCCAGGAAGCACTAGGTTTTTGCTCTCTCTTTGTGCTAATTAAAGAGCAGAAATCAGCGGGCTTAAATAAGGAAAGCTGCATGAATAAATGTTATTAAAAGAAATAAAACGAGTGGTTAAAGATATACAAAAGTATGCAGTTATTTCATCTCCATTTAATTGTTTGACAAATTGTTTCTTGCTTTCAGTTTTAAAACATGCCATTGTTTATATGGTTCCATTTTTTTTCTCTTAAATAGAAACACAAAATTAGCATAGAGATGTGATGATAATTTATGTTATCATTCTGAGTGATAATCTCATGGGTCAATAAAGACAGTTTAATAAGTGAAGGAGAAAAAGCAAGTGATGCAAAGGCAATCACTCACTACCTCCCACCAGCAGACCAATGCCCAGCTAATCTCTGAGAAACAGCTACTCTATAAAAAATCTTCCCTTCCACCACCCCCCCTCCAGTTTTATTGCTGAGCATGACATTATATGGTATGGAATATCAATTTGGTCAGTTCAGGTCAGCTGTCCTGGCTGTGTCCCCTCCCAATCTCTTGTTCACCCCAGCCTACTCCCTGAGGGGGCAGAGTGAGAAAGAGAGAAGGCCTTGACACTGTGCAAGCACTGTTCAGAAATAGCTAAAACATTGGTGTGTTATCAACACTGGTTTAGTCACAAATATAAAACACAGCAACATACAGGCTGTTATGAAGAAAATTAACTCCATCCCAGCCACACCCAGTAAAATCTCCACCCTTTAATTCCATACCATTTGCATCATGTTCAGGTCCTACAGTATTCAATACATTCTCATCAACCACCACCACACCCTTCCTTGTCCTTTGACATATGCACAGGTATCATTCCCTTAGTCTATAGGGCCATCCCCATTCAAATGTCCATTTGGTTCATTTAGTCCATGACTTGGGCTCCATCTGTTGCAATGGTCATTCAGAACAGAAAAGATGGTGTATTGTGTTGGGATTGTTGGGAGCTGAATCAGCTCAGGTTGCATCACTGCTGCACTTGCTTGGTTCCTTATGAGGTTCATCCTCCATTGGTTCAGAAGGCTCCTGCTGTAGTACTTCTAACATACAACTATGGCATTGTACAACTCAAATCATGGGTTATTTTCACCAATGGACCCTTTCTGACCCCTATTTTTCCTCACACTGCACGTATAGGAGCTTCTAGGTTTGAGTTAGGTGCGCTGGCTCATTTCATGTTCTCCCTGTGGTCATGCAGATAAAACCAAGGGCTCATGATTCCCTTTCCTTTGATAGGAAAAGACAGACTCCATGCAACACGATAGCTGAGATGCTGGCCTGTATGGGTGAGGAGGAAGATCTGTTGGAACAGTTGATATAGCTGAGACAGGTCTGTAGGGTTGGGGAGGAAGAGAGATTAGAGAATCTAATTGCTGGAGCTGTCAGGCTAGTCTATCCACATTTGGTGCCTCAATCTGTCCAATCTATTATTACTAGGGTTCTGGCGTATAACATTGGTACATTCCATACACCTTCCACCACATGAACCACATGCACTGGACATCATCCAGATCTTTGGAGGCCTGGTTGTTGTCCAGGTTGCTGTAGATTACCTCCACCACCGCTAATTCCCTCAGATACTGGACACCTCCCTTTGCGATAGAGTATTTGCCTTGACAGTTTACAAGATCTTCCTTGAAGGGATACCTTGCCTTCATGCTTGACAGGAGCTGCCTCTAGAGGCTGTGGATTGTCGCCCTTCTTCCGATTCCTTTGTTGTTTCCCAAGTGCCTAGTGATGGATCCCAGCTGCCAGTCTTCATTACTCTCTAATTCCTGACTGTTGGTGCCAATAACCCAGCATCAGAGCAACCAGGTGATAATTTTCTGGTCTCAATGATGGCTGTAATCTTTCCATATATCTTGCAGCTCACTCAGGGATAGTGACTGGGTGGTTTCTGATGTGTTTGATTTCTGTCTCTTCCCTCTCTTGTTCTTTCAGATGTTCTGCTGCAGAACAGGCTGCCTCTTCTGATTCTTCTTCCTGTTCCCTCTCAGGAGGAGCTTCTTCCTCCCTTACTAAACAAGTCGACTTCCACTTCCATTGTTTCTTGAATATAGGAGCAACTGTTATAGTTGATGGTTGGGTCTCAGATTCTGTTTGTAAGGCCTCATATCCAGAGACCATCTCACCTACACATACACAAGCTCTGTAGGTGCAGGCCAGACCCCCGCACAGTGTAAGAAGTTGTATCTCTTTGGTATAGGCAGGGCATCCTTTCTTCAAGTGTTCTGCCACTTCAACAGGACTCCATGCCTGTTGGGGAGTTAAGTCCCACACCATTGGAAGTGAAAACTGGTCTAGGCTCCTGCCCAAATTCTCCATGCACCTTGCCACCCATGATCAGACTATCTCAGAGCACATCCCTGTGTGTCATTCCCAACTAGTTGGTTAACCTTAGGAAAAACTGAAATCATTCACGACACACACCAATATGAGCATTCTGGGATGTTCAAGAAACTGAAGACCGTTGTAACAAGGCAGAAGCATCTACCCCAGAGAGGAAGGGGGAGGTGCCTTTATCATAGCTCTCCCAGGTAAAGCAAAACAGAGTGATAAACAGCACAGCAAACAGCAAAAGCCAAAAGCAGCCATTAACAAGCCCTGGATTTTTATGCACAGCAAGAGCGGGAGAACATCACGGAGCAGGTGAGGGAACAAATAAGCCAGTGTCATGAACAAACAAGTCAACATTGCAAACAGCAACAGCAATTAACAGATAAACAGGTCTAACAATTATAAATTCAGTCTAGTGCACTCTGATCAAATTTGTCTTTATCTCCAACCTCTCAAGCCCTGCTAGCATCTAAGCCCCCACCCAGTCACTTGGTCACTCCCTTGCAGTAGGATGGGGGAGAGAACCAGAAGTGCAAAACCAAGAAAAACTCATGGGTTGAGATAAAGATAGTTTAATAAGTGAAGGAAAAAAGAGAAAAAAATCAAATGATGCAAAGGCAGTCATTCACTACCTCGCACCAGCAGATTGATGCCCAGCCAATCTCCAAGCAACAGCTACCTTGTAAAAACTCCCACACACACCCCCCTTTTATTGCTGAACATGACATTATATAGTATGGAATATCCCTTTGGTCAGTTAAGATCAGCTATCCTGGCTGTGTCCCCTCCCAATCTCTTGCTCACCCCAGCCTATTCCCCGAGGGGGCAGAGTGAGAAAGAGAGAAGGCCTTGACACTGTGCAAGCACTGTTCAGAAATAGCTAAAACATTGGTGTGTTATCAACACTGTTTTAGTCACAAATCCAAAACACAGCAACATACAGGCTACTATAAAGAAAGTTAGCTCCATCCCAACCACACCCACTACAATAAGGTTAGCATAGACATGTGATAATCTCTGGTTCAATAAGCATTTATGACTGATCCTTTCCAGTATTTGATTGCATATGTTGAATGCATCTGTCCATAATTTACTTTTAGATCCCAAAGCAACCCTGTGACAATACAGGAGAAAAGATGAAGGTATGTTATACAGAGAATTTGAATATATGTTGTTTTATTTTGCCCTCTCCTTACCCACCATCATCTCTTAATGAAAATAAATCAAATTATTATTGAGTAAAATATTTTAACATCAATAGAAGCAGTTATATTTTTTTCTGTTTTTATTATTTGATAGTCAGTAAAACTTCATAAAATCAAAGGAACAGTTAGGTTTTGAAAATATTATTTCTGTATGAATTTTTCCAGTTGTATCTACAAGTAAAACATATATGATTCTAATTGAAACTAGCAGAAATACTTTTTTCTTTTAATTACTTTGCGCATTAACAGTGTTTTGTACAGTTCCACTGTTTTACTTGAGAAGTAAATTGATTTTTCCCATGGAAGGGGTTTACAAACAAATTAAGAACCAGCTTACTTTTTAAAATAATGTAAACAAAATTCAAGATGAATTATTATAAATATGCTATTATAAAAGTTTGAATCTTAAAAGTAGTCAATTAATAAACATTCCCAGAGCCAGTTTTTCACTGAAGTTTTCATCAATATCCTTCAACTATTCCTTTGCCAGATATAGCATAAAGTTGGTATCAGATTCAAATTACTTATTTTCCTTATAGACACCATACATGTGAGAAGATGAGTACTATCGTGGCTTAACCACAACCAGCAACTAAGCACCACACAGCCACTCACTCATTCCTCCCCCAGTGGGTTGGGGGAGACAATCAGAAGAATAAAATTGAGAAAATTCATGGGTTGAGATAAAGACAATTTAATAGGTAAAGCAAAAGCTGCACACACAAGCAAAGTAAAACAAGGAATTCATTCACTGCTTCCCATCAGCAGGCCATTTGGTGGGTTGGAGTGAGAAGTAGAAAAGGCCTTGAGTCTGTGTAAGCACTGCTCAGCAATAACTAAAACAACCCTGTATTATCAACACTGTTTCCAGCACAAATCCAAAACATAGCCCCATACTAGTTACTATGAAGAAAATTAGCTATACCCCAGCGAAAACCTGCACTAGTACAAACAGCAATCAATGTATATTCCTTACTCAGGCTTTCCTTTCAGTCACTAGAGTTAATGTTCTGAAAGCCTCTCATATCTTGAATTAAAGACTTATTCAATGGTAAAATGATTGAGTTCTGTGGTCCAGTTCTTCCATATATTTATTCAAATTACTACTGCTTCTTTTTTTTGTATTCTGTGGCGAGATGATCAAGCTCTTTGATCCAGTTCTTCCATATCATTATTCATATTACTACTGCTTCTTTTTTACTTAGTCTGAATCTTTTCTTTCTCCCTGGACTAGTGGTTCAGTTGCTACACAAAGAATGTGTTCCTATTCAGCTTAGTGTAGATCCTGTTCAGTTTAGTATATTGGTAGGGATCTAACTATCTTGGGAAATCGGAGGTGACGGTTTGAACTCCAAAGTTGAGCAGGTATCCTTCCTAAGTTGGTGGAGGAACTTCCCTGCTTGATTTCTGTACCTTATCTTGTAGAAGATAGGAGCTAAATACATGTCTGTGCCTAGTGCCTCATTTTGGCTGACTCCAAGCAATTCAGTAGAATAGCTGTTTTATTTCTGTTCTAAAGTACCTTATTGTCCTCAAGCACAACATGATTCTTTGAATACTACATTTCCTCCTGGGGCAGAAAGTGTGTAGAAGTTGGTATTGCAATACCCAAGATCTTTATTGTAGTTTCTGTAATTTTCTGTGCTGGTGATGACTATGAAGAAAGACTACATTTCCATGGAATGAGTTTGCCTTTCTATTAATTACATAAACTCATTAAGGTTTATTGTGCAAGCTGTAATTTCTTAAAAGAATATATCTACTCCCATAATTCATAAAATATCCTGAGGGATTATTAATGACTTCATAAAAGAAAGCAGTAGTGGAAGAAATATTAAATTTATTATTAAATTAATGTTTTATTATTTCTTTAGATAAGTATTATACAAACTTAAGTTGCAGATCCTCAGAAAATTTGTTAGTCTTTTCTGTCTCTATACTTCTGTGTACACTTATTGTCATTATTAATTAGCTTTTTATGATTCATTTAGCAATGCATGTAAAAAATTAAATTATCACGCAAAGTTCCTTTTCTGTACCTTTTTCCATAGCTAGAAAACATTTAATCATTTATTCCTCAATCAAAATATTCTATACTATTGATGGTTAATAATAATAGTTGATCATGCTTCAGCCAATAATTCTTTCAGAGAATTATTGTCAGTGGTATGGTTGAAACAGCACATAAATGTAATAAATAAGGCTTAATTTTTAATTATTCATAAGATGATGTCTTGGATTTATCTAAAATAATGTTTCAAAGCATAATGTTTTTTACAATACAAACATTTAAAAAAATATCCATTCTGTTTGAAATCAAAACTGCAAATGTATACTTTGATGAAAGAACTGTTACTTTCTGTTGGCCACTTAACATAGGTATGTTGCTTAAAAAAGCAACCACAAATTTATTCACTCTCATATCTATAAAAGCATTTTTAGTCAAATTTTGAATCTGATTTCCACATTGCAGTACCATGTACTGAGCTTTCATTTCTTACTATGCATATCCTTTATGAAAACTTCTTTATCGCCTCTTACCTAATAACTTTTTTTTTCACTAAAACAGGATTTAATCTGACTTTATTAGATGCAGTTATAACATTACAGTTTTTACACCGGTTGTTGATTATTTTCAATTTGGTCTATTAATCCTAACATCTATTAATTGAAGAGCTATTACAAATGCATTACATTTACGTGGAGAAATGACACAGACTTACAGCAAGTATACAGGAAGGCTGCAGAAGCCCTCTTTCTCCTAGCCCTGTTGTGGGTGGCTGAATTTCTCTATGCTAATTCTTTCCAAAGAAAATAGATTTCAGGAGAAGCTCTTGGAACTCCTAGTCGTTGCTAAGCAAAACAAGGAAGTGTTGACTGTTGACAAAACAGTGATGCTGCTCCCCTCTCCACATCACTTGTCACTGATTCTAGTGCAACAAAGGAACACTGCACCCATCTAAAGGCTGCCGTGTGTGCTGATGCTCTGCTAATGCTGTACCAAGGTGTTTGGAGTCTTCAGTCTGTTTCTGTGCTCCAAGGGAGCGATGCTATTGAGGTAGTCTTTCTGAACAAGAACCTTAATTCATTAGTGGCTATTAAAAATACATTACGGACCTTAACATTTATTTTAACCTGAATTAGACAATATGAATATGTCAGTGCTCCGCAATGCTCCAGAAAATTCTTTTTTGTAGTTTTCATGCTATTGTGAGCACTTTGAAGTGTGGTAATTCCAACCCTATAATAATTAACATGGTGCTCTTTGACTGTTGTCATCTAGGGAGAGAGAGATGCAGGTGAACACTGTTCCATTTAATTCTGTTTGCCATATAGCAATGGACTGGAGTATCATAGACCAGGTTTCAGGTTTTAAAAATAGATGTACTTGGAATATCTTACTGGAAATTATTGGTTTTAATCAGATAATTTGAAATGATGCTGTTGATAAACTTTTGCTGTACTTCTCAAGGATCAGCTCAACAAACTAACATTTCATTTGTTTTTTCTTTCCTTTATGAGCTCTCCCTATATTTACTGTGTCTTTCATTGTAAGTAACACTGAAAAAAGTTGTTCTGTTAATACAGTTCCAATTTGCTTACTTCCTCAACATTTAAACTACTGAGTTGTATAATTTCTAGTCATTCATTAATCATTTTAATCTTCTGGTTGAAAATTTTTCCTGTTCAACCAATTTCCTTTACAAATAACATGAAGAGCCAAACAGTTAAACATTCACTATCTGAAGTATTTAAACTTTTGGCAGCACAATGCTGCATTGTAATCTGTGTCTAAACAGAAGTATGCATGCTAAGTTAGTATCTTATTTTAAAGTTCATGTACTATGTAGTGGCATGAATCTCTAAAACAGTTTATGTCTGCTATGCATCTAATGAATATAAAATTCAGGAAAACATTCTAAATATTTTCACATTTTAGCATTAAATTTTACTTTTATAATTGTTTATATATAGTCTAACTAGATTAAATGTAGGAAGATAATCATTGGCTGAAACAAATTTTTTGCAGTCTGCCTACTTTCTGTGTAATCAGTCTGTACTGCTCACATGACCTTCCATCCTTTTCCAGGGGCTCCTCTCACGGAAGCCTGTTTCAGCAGAAAATTCCGTCATTGCTTATAGAACCATAAAGTTGGTCTCTCCATGCTTTAGAGGAAAAAGATTTTTAACAAGTACTTTTTATGTGGAAAGAGGCTAAAGACCTTTTTTAATTTAAGTAATTTGAATGCCTTTATTAAAAGTTTACATTGGTATCTCTGTTAGAGATTATTCAGTTGCAGCGGTTCATGCTTTGCAACCTGCAAAACATCTCATCTACAAATTGATCTGGTCTTCACAACAAAAGTGTCTCTATTTCACAGCTCAGTACTATCTTTATCAGGATTACCCTTTAGTCTCTTAATGTCATTGAGGGCCTTTATAAAGATATTGTAATTTATCTGGGTTCTCTAAATCTGAAAGTGAATATTCAGAAACTTCACCCAATGCCTACTCCTACATCTGAAGGTAATAGGTTGGATCCCAGTATTCCTTTCTCAGGTTAGTCTTCATGACTAACTGTGGTGGGTTAACCTTGGCTGGCTGCCAGGTGTCCACTAAGCCACTCTCTCACTCCCCCTCCTCAGCAGGACGGGGGAGGAAAATAAGATGAAAAAACTCATGGGTCAGGATAAGGACAGGGAGATCGTTTACCAATTATTGGCACAGGCAAACCAGACTTGAGCTGGGGAAGTTTATTTTCATTTATTCCCAGTTAAAAATAGAGCGGGATAGTGAGAAACAAAAGCAAAACTAAAACACTTCCCCCCTCCCCCCCCTTCTTCCTAGGCTGAACTTCACTCCTGACTCTTCTACCTCCTCCCACCCTGAGCAGTGCAGGAGGATGGGGAATGGGAGCTGTGATCAGTTCATAACACTTCATCTCTGCCACTCTTTTCTCTTTTCCCCTGCTCCAGCATGGGGTCCCTCCCATGGGATACAGTCCTTCACAAACTTCTCCAACGTGGCTCCTTCACACTGGCTGCAGTTCTTCAACAATTGCTCCAGCATAGGTCCTTTCCACAGGGTACAGTCCCTCAAGATAAGACTGCTCCTGCATGGGTCCTCCATGGGCCGCATTTCCTGCCAGAAAACCTGCTCCTGCATGGGCTCCTCTGTGGGCTGCAGGGTGGATATCTGCTCTGACATGGTCCTCCATGCTCTGCAGAGGGACAACCTGTGCCATCATGGTCTTCACAGTGGGCTGCAGGGGAATCTGCTCTGGTGACTGGAGCTCCTCCTCCTCCTTCTTCACTGACCTAGGTGCCTGTAGAATTGTTTCATTTTTTTCTCATTCCTCTCTCAGCTGTTTTGCAGGGGTTTCTTAAGCTTTTAACAATATATTATCACAGATATGCCACTAGTGTCACTGATTGGCTCAGCTTTAGCCAGTGGCAGGTCCATTTTGGAGCTCTCTGGAACTGGCTGTTGCTAACATGGGGCCAGCCCCTGGTGTCTTCTCACAGAAGCCACCACTGCAGCACACACACACACACCCCACTACTAAAACCTTGCCAGGTAAACCCATTACACTAACAAAACTCGTTATGCATACAAATTAGTTTTGGTCTTAAGTTTAAAAAAAATTAAAAAATAATCTGTCCCTTTGGGAGCATCTGTCTGCATGTATCTACGTGACTTCCCGTGGCAAACTTTTGGATGAGAAGGCTTCAGATGTTTTTCTTGGTCTAATGACTGAAAGTCTGCTACACAATGGTTATGTAGGTTTCTGCCCCATATCCCTGCACTGGTGGCTAATTATGTATTGTATTTGCATAGGAATGTTCTTTTGTTTTCATAACCCTGTCCAGAATGGCAGTCTCTAATACTGCTCTTGTGGTCACCTAGTAACACGTGCAAGTTATCAATGTCACAGAGCTCAGAGTTCTGACAACTCAGAGCTTGTCATGTCTTCCTTCTGTTCATCTTGAAACAGCATATTCAGATAATCACAGATGACATTATCCATATGTCCTGGTTTTGGCTGGTATAGAGTTAATCCTCTTCCTAATAGCTGGTACAGTGCTGTGTTTTTTTCATCAAAAGGCAGGGAAGTGCAGTTTCAAGAGGAAGTTTTAATCTAAATCTTTCAGAATTGTGTCTTCCCAGACACAAATCTTTTTTCCTCAAAGATGAAGTGTCTGAAATTCTACTGTAACAGAGGCCAGCTCTTTGATCAATATAAAATGCATTCTTGATGCCATGTTCAGAAGCACTGGTGCATATTTTCCACCCCACCCCCTACCCCCCTCCCCACACACATACATTCACTGATAAGGCAAGACCAAGGATCAAGGAACTCCTCAATCTAGTTTGTCTCACATGATTTTCTTTTGGGGACCTTCAGAGTGTCTAATTTCAGTTTATTCCTAACAGTTGAATACTCATCATACTATGAATACTAGTCATCTGGCTGCTTGATATCTGTGGAGTTGTCAGTTCCAGTCACACTTCCATTGAGAATCATATTTTTCCTAATCTTGTAGGAGTTGTTTTGTCTTTGGAAAGATCATCCTTTAGTCTTTATCAAATAGGGAAACTGTGAACTTTCCTTTAGGTACTGTGTTGTAGAGTACAACGGAAACACTTGCAGTCTGACTATACTTACAGACAAGGACTCAAAGAAGAGACATTATTTCTTTACTTCTGACTGCTCTGTTGGGTTGTACATGCAGTCACAACTGTAATCCCACTCTTCTTCAGTCCTCCCTAATCTTGGGAGTCTTTGGTTGAGAGAAATTTAGATGAAGGAGAATACTTTGTTCCTTCTATTACTGCATGAATTGCACATTAGAGTGCAATGAGGCTCACCATTGATATGGATATTGCTAAGTTTAAAAATCAATTCCATACAAAGCATGAAGGTACAGCTGTATTTTTGCACTAATAATGCTAATTCATCATTTCCTAACTTTTAAGTGTTCAACTTTGCAACTTGTCTGTACAAATAATATTCCCGAGTTTAAAATGTGGCAGTCAACTGCAGAAGTATTATATTGCAATATTTACTACAGTCCTGCATTTTGGACAAAGTTTGAAATCTGAAAAATGTTACCATCTGATAGCTGGTATGGGGCAAATAATTTCACTTTCTATGTAGATGTTTACATCACAAAACCCCACCATTACATGAGCCTTTAATTAGCACCCTGGTAAACAAATCAGAAGTAGTACTGAGAATTGCAGAGCACAGCCCAGAAACAGCATTACATTGGAGGCACACTAAAAATTTGGAGTCTGGGTTTGCTTTGCCTTATGTTGCAATAAGAAGCAGGTAGGAGGAGAGTATAGTTGTAGTGCTTCTTATCTTAACTGTAATATCTTTTTATTTTCTAAATCTTTTGTTAACAATGAAACACAATATCTTCTAATGTTTTTCAAAAAGGAAATACACATAAATATGTTGTTGACAATTAGATTTGGTATTTTTTATGGAGCTCACATATATTAGAGGTATAAAGTTGACTAATTCTTTTACTGTTTTATCTTAATTTAAAAAACAAAGTGAGGTAATTACAGATATCAGACTAAAAATGAACAACTGGACATAAATATTTTCAAGGGTTTTTTTCTGCAACTTACAATTGTCTCCACTATCACATTGGTAAATGTGGTTTGATCCTAGAGTAATCCATTTACAGTTAAAGTTGAATCAGTTCTGAAATGGTAGTTCTGATTGTCTGAAATGTTATTTTAGCAACACAATTGTTTTTTTCTTTAATGTGCTTGTGTAATTCTGATCTGAAAGTATTAAGGAGAAAAATATAGGAAATGTAAGCATTCAAACCCATTAAATTCAATACTGCAAATGTGTACTCTAAACTCAGTAAAACAGAATACTGAATTCTAAACATACTATAATGTAAGCAGATGTGCCTTATGATGAAGAGCTGCTTCTGAATACAAAGTGAACTTCCTTCAAATGTATTGCAAGTTTCCCTAAGTTATTAATAATCTCCAAATTTTGGCATGGCAAAATAAGATTTTAAAAGGGAGAGAGAAGGATAGTTTTCCAATGAAAACTGTGTATTCATTGCTTGGGTTGGTACTGCTTCCTCTGGTGTGCTTTGTTTGAAATTCATCTCATTTGCTTAAAAGCAAATTAGTTATGTCCCACATCTCAGATTTAGCTTTGCCACAGCTGCAGAAATAGTTCGGAAGGCTTCTGATTTCAGTAGCGATGCATGGGTTCAGATGATCAGAGTATGATGTAAAGTAATATCTGAATATATTTATGTCTGAATCAGGCTCAGTGCTGCAGTCCTGTTATCAGAGATGTCAGTGATCACAGTGTGTAGGAAATATATATTTTAGTTGTGGCTTTTTGGTGTTATATAAATAAACAATTGATTTTTTATTATTATATTAAAATAATGTTTGTTGCATTAGTGGTAGAACTCGAAGTTCTGTTGTCTTTTATAATGCCACATTTCTTTCATCACCTGCTGTTTGTGAACAAACCTTTCTTCAACCTAAGTTTGTGACAAATAGGACAGATCTTACTTGCTATTGGGAATTTCAGCAATAACAATCTTTGCAAATTGCTACACTCATTAAATTTTAAATTATCAAGACATCTATTAATAAAACTGCAAAGCAAAGTTGTGGTTTAACTATGGTCATTCTGAGGCTAGCATTACTAATGACTAGTTCCCAGAGGCCAGTTTCATATAGGATATTAGATTTTGCCGTCTCTCACTTTAGAATGGCAAACTGAAGTTTCTACATATAAAATAAATAACAAGAAATATTTTTTTTATTTTTGTAATTATAAATACAATTATGTTATAATATGTCATCTTATTTAATTGAATTTTCATTTATTTTTCATCCTATATCTAGTGAATACACAGTCTGTGTATTGAATGGCATTTGGGTAATGCAGTTTGATCAGCCAAAGATAGTCCCTTATATTAATGTTTTAAAGTATCTATTAAATTAAAGGTTTTAACAAGGTTGATATTTTCATTTTACAGTAATGTTTCCCCATTGTTGATTGTGTTTGAATGTCATCCTGTATGTTTCCCATAAAATGGGTAAAACATTCCAATTCTTTCTGACCTCTGAGATTTCAGTATGTCACTTTTCCTAGGATAATGATTTGAAATGTCATGAAGAGATAAATTGTTTAATTGTGCTATTGCAGAATAATTCTGTAGACTTACTTATAAACTATTGAAATAGGAATATCTGTGGAATAGAATTCACCAATAACCATTAATGCAAGGGAAGCTTAAAAATATATTCTTTTTCACAGTAGTTAGGCTTGTATAACAGATTCCACTTTTGCTATTTGTGTTGGTATATCTCATTCTTCAGTTAGCAATTAGAGGTTAGATTTACCATTAAAAGGTAACTTCTTGACTCTAATCCACAATTTGACTCTTAGTATTGTATTTTTAAGGAACCATGAGTACTCCATTTATTTATATATAACTTATATATGACCTGAAACCTTAATTTAACCCTGTGAATTGGGTACTTTTGAAAGAAACTAAAATAGCAGCTCTGGTGAATGAAATCCTGTGTTGCAGGATAACAGCAGAGCAAGGTTCACATTCAGACTGCTTGTCAGTCAATCCCAACTATTATCTGCCAATGACTTCCTTAGATGTTACTGTTTCCTGAATTCTACTGTCTGTTAATGAAAAAAAACATAATACATTCTTTGCGATGTGGGAAGTGGAAATGACACAAAAATTATGCTGGAAGTTATTATATTACCACTTAACCTGGAACATACTTTTTCCTCTTTTTTGAACTGGCCTGAATTGAAATGAATGACATTCTAGAGCAGGGGTCCTCAAACTTTTTAAACAGGGGGCCGGCGCGCGAAGTGGCAGGCAGTCATTTGCGGCTGCTTGGTTTTCCCCCCCAACCCCCAACCGGGGGGGGTGTCTGTAAATACCGGAGGCTGGATTGAGGACCCTGGGGGGCCATATCTGGCCTGCAGGCCGTATTTGAGGACCCCTGTTCGAGAGGTAGTATCTGTAGCTGAAAATATTTAATCTTTTACACTACCAAGAAAATCCTCTTATATTGGTGAAAGATCATGGTACAATCTCAGGTTCTGATCGTTTGGGGGTCCTTTCACAGCTTGGGGTTTCCATTCTGTTTGTTCATGGGCAAACTACCAGGTCAAAGTTTACCCTCATCATGATTAATTAGGGACATTCACTTTGCTTTTTGTAGTAAAATTAGTTTTCTTGTCTATATATCAACTCTCTTCAGTTTGGCATCCAGTAATTTAAAACTTTTCAATAAAGTAATTTGATAGATATAAGTGATTTTTTTTAAAAGAAAGTACAACTTCTGTAAAATTAATTCTCTGGAGAAAAAAAGGGCATACCCTTTCATAAACAAATACAATAGTTTATTAAGATTACAAAGAAGTGTAAAAGTAGTACTGGAAAAACATACATTAAAAGTGCATTTTAATTTTGAGATAACTGGAAGCAAAAATGCCCTAAACCTTGGCCTAAATATGTAATTTTATTAAGTGTGTTTAAAGCAATTTTTCAGTTGCTGGAAGTGATGGAAATCATATACTCCCAAGTAAAAATAATGGCATGGAATGGCATTGAAGAATAACCACTGAACTAAAGGTTATATCTTCATATGCTCCAGTAGCATCAAGATTTAATTCATGACTTCATACACAACTCTAACAGTTTCATTTGCCTTAATCCAGTTTCTAGACTTCTCAACCTGAATTTTTTAATTTACAATATTTTTGTGACTGCTATTAATGTCATGTAAGGTGAATCTATAGGTGTTTAAAAAAAGGCACTTTTATTTATTTTCTTCAGCACTGTATCATTCATGTAATGACCAAATGACTGTATTCCTCATTTTCCTCCAACCATTAAATTTTGCTAGTTAGAACTCACATGCTCAATGGCTGTCATGTAGATTTGAAATACTGTGCATTAAGTTCTGTTTCACTCTGGTATCCTTAAACACTTTCAGTTTTACCTATGCAAATAATACAATACTTATGACCATATTATTAGAATGGCAAAACACAAACCAATTATTTTAACTTGCACTTTTCAAGAGAGTGGAAAAAATGATCCATCAAAAAAACATGCATCAAACAATATAGTGTGGTGGTTTGACCCTGGCAGATTGCCAGGTGCCCACCAAAACTGCTATATCACTCCCCTCCTCAACCAGACAGGGGAGAAAAAATATAACAAAAGGCTTGTGGGTTTTGATAAGGACAGGGAGATTGCTCAGCAATTACCTCACGGTCAAAACAGACTCAACTTGGGGAAAATTAGTTTAATTTATTTCAATCAAATCCGAAAAAACACCTTCCTCCCACCCCTCCCTTCTTCCCAGACTTAACTTAATTCCTGATTTCTCTACCTTCTCCCACCAAGCGGTGCAGGGGAATGGGGTTATGGTCAGTTTATCACACATTGTTTCTGCTACTTCTTCCTCCTCACACTCTTCCCCTGCTCCAGCATGGGGTCCCTCCCATGGGGGACAATTCTCCATGAACTTCTCCAGCGTGAGTCCTTCCACGGGCTGTAGTTCTTCACACACTGCTCCAGTGTGTGTCCCCCATGGGGTCACAAGTCCTGCCAGCCAACCTTTTTCGGTGTGGGCTTCCCATGGGTCACAGCCTCCTTCAGGCATCCATCTGCTCTGGTGTGTGGTCCTCCATGGGCTGCAGGTGAATATCTGCTCCACTGTGAACCTCCATGGGCTGCAGGGGGACAGCCTGCCTCACCATGGTCTCGTCTTCACCACGGGCTGCAGGGGAATCTCTGCTCCGGTGCCTAGAGCACCTCCTCCCCCTCCGTCTTCACTGACCTTGGTGTCTGCAGAGTTGTTCTCACATAGTCTCACTCCTCTCTTCTCCCACTAGCGCAGATATTTCCCCCCCCCTTCTTAATATGCTATCACAGAGCCGCTACCACCGTCACTGATTAGCTCGGCCTTGGCCAGCGGCAGGTCTGTCTTGGAGCTGGCTGGCATTGGCTCCAGTGGACATAGAAGAAGCTTCTGGCAGCTTCTCACAGAAGCCACCCCCGTAGCCCACTCACTACCAAAACCTTGCCATGTAAACACACTACAGAAGTAAACATGAACTAATTTTAAAGTACGTGTACTAATTGAATAGACAGCCTTCATCATTCAAGGATCTCAATACCTGAATGATAACATGACTTAGAATCACTGAGACATAAGCTCTATAATCAGAATATTCAGGGGAGAAGGAACTATAGGAGTAATTATTTCAGATGGCAAATGATAAAGTCTCCAGGTATTTGCCCATTTTTTTGTGGGAAGGAGCTAGGCTGAGAATCAAGCTGGGTTCCTGGGCAGACTGAATGGAAAGATGATTCATTGCTGCTTTTGATGGGATCGAGAAGGAAGGACATGATAAATCCTTGTTAATCTGCATGTGTTGTACACAAATATAGCAAAACATAATAAGCTATAGCAGTTTGATACCTCACATTCAGCTTGCTGAGTCACCCAAATCAAATCAGTGGCTAAGTGCTATTCTGTTCAGTGGGAGACAGAGGGTCTTGATGGATGATTCTTATCTCTTTCCAAGAGGTGCTGCTGTCTTTTATAGTTATAACACTATGTTACCTATCCAATAATTGCTATTAGCTTCTATGTGCACATGATCAAAGCGTGACAGGCCCAATCAAAATACAGAGATTTGGCAAGACAGTAAAGTTATAGTTTCCGGTTACCCTATCTTGGTTTGCTATCAAAGCTTTTTGCAGCAGAAGTTTCATTTCAGTAAACTGATAATACCTACTTTAAAATCCTCCATAACAGAAAAAAGATTCCCCAGAGGTGCAACTATGAACAAACTATGAGGAATTTATGCTAGATAGTGGTGAGTGATGAGGAAGTCTGTGTTGGCCCATGCTAAGGCATAGGCCTGTGTTAGCCTAAAGTAGGCCTATGACAAGGCTTTGGCAGATTTATAGTGGATTTCAACAGTGTTGATAAATGGGGTATCAGAACTAAAATAATTCATTTTCACAATTTGCAAGTCATATGCTATAAAACATAACTTACTTGAAGATAAAACTTGTTATACTACCTCATTGGTAACAGAATGCCAGGTATAATGTTAGAAATAATATGGAATTTTAGAAGAAACCCCATCATTTTCAGGAGAAAATTTTACAAAAAATAAACCTAAAGCCTCGTTTTTAAGTTCTGTTACCTTCTGATGGTAACTGATGGTTCTGATTCTCTCTCACACTGTCGTAGATTTTTTTTTTTTTTTCTCCTCCTTCATATGCTGTCACAGAGGCGCTACCACCATTGCTGATTAACTTGGACTTGGGCAGTGGCGGGTCTGTCCTGGAGCTGGCTGGCATTCTCTCCAATGGACATGGGCAAAGATTCTGGCATCTTCTCACAGAAGCCACCACTTAGCCCCCCTGCTACCAAAACCTTGCCATGCAAACCCATTAGACACAGAAAGCTTCAACCATATTTTGAAAGCTGAATATTAGACTGCTGAATACTTTAATCAATGTTTGAGACAGGTTATCGTCCAAACACTGCAGAAAAACTCTTAAAACTGGCTGGGTGTTGATTCATTTTAGGAAACAGCAAATAAGTAGATATGTTAATCAGCTATACATTCTTCTGTATGGTGTGGAAAATAGCATAGTCTCATAAATACAAAATGAAGGTGTCATAAAAGCCAGTTTCCTGCTGGACTGGTATGGCTGTGGAGAAAGGGGTTCTATTATATATCAAATAAACTACAAGTACTTTTGAAGCACTGAAAATAAAAATTCAAAACACCTTTTATAAGTAAAGAATTTTACTTTTTTAAAATAAATGTACTTTTAAAAAGTAAAGAATAGGTTGAACGAAGTGTTTTCAAAATATGACCTCATTCATTTAATATGCTGCTGCTTCTTCACAGCTCACTTAGAAGAACTTTTTTTTCTACTTTTACCTACAAGCTAAAAAGCTAAATCCAGATGTTTTTATTTTTGTTTTCAAACTACTATAGTATGGACCACTTAACTCAATCAGAAATAATAGATTTTTTCCCCCATAACAGCATAGTAATATATAGACAAAAGCTGCAGTTTAAAAAAAAAAGCATTTTTTTTCTCCAATACAATGATTTATTTAATCATTTATTTGATAGAGTGCTCTAGAATGTTAAATTCTTCTGCCCTTTTTCTTAAAAAAAGCCATAAATATGCAGTATTTCCCACTCACTGGAACAACTTAACAACATAACCACAGCATTATTTTACTGTTGAATAAGTATCAAATTTGAAAATAAAAATTCAAAATACCTTTTATAAGTAAAGAATTTTACTTTTTTTGGTTCAGAGCTTCTCCTTCTGGCATTTGTTACCTTTCATTTCCATTGTCACTACCATTCCAGGTTTCACTGCCTAATTGGAAAAGAAATGAATGGGAAAATGAAATTTACAAAACTCTTTTTCAGGAAGTATATTTGTTCTTGCTATACAGCATAGGTACATCACAACTGTTTTGCTAGTAAGATGGTATTCCTGGTTTTATATATCTGAGTGAATAACAATGAATACGTTCCTTATAATCTCAGCTAATGATCTGGTCTTTCTGCCATGTGGAACTCATGTTAGGATCCCAAGATTCAGGAGAAGGTCCAAAAGGGCAACACAGAATCACAGAACAGTCAGGGTTGGAAGGGCCCTCTTGAGATCATCTAGTCCAATCCCCTGCCTAAAGCAGGTTCACCCAGAGCAGATTGCACAGAGTCGTGTTCAGGCGAGCTTTGAATGTCTCCAGAGAAGGAGACTCCACAACCTCTCTGGGCAGCCTGTTCCAGTGATCTGTCATTCTGAAAGTAAAGACATTCCTCCTTATATTCAGATGGAATATCCTGTGTTGTACTTTGTGCCTGCTGCCCCTTGTCCTGTCACTGGGCACCACTGAAAAGAGCCTGGCCCCATCCTCTTGACACTCACCCTTAAGATATTTGTAGACATTGATAAGATTCCCTCTCAGTCTTCCCTTCTCCAGGCTAAACAAGGCCCATCTCTCTCAGCCTTTCCTCATAAGGGAGAGGTGTCAGTCCCCTAATCATCTTTGCAACCCTCCACTGGACCCTCTTCAGTAGTTCCCTGTCTCTCTTGAACTGGAGAGCCCAGAACTGGACACAGTACTTCAGGTGTGGCCCCATCGGGGCAGAGTAGAGAGAGGGAGGATCACCTCCCTTGACCTGCTGGCCACACTCCTAATGCACCCCAGGATCCCATTGGCCTTCTTGGCCTCAAGGGCACACTGCTGGCTTGTGGTCAGCTTGCTGTCCATCACAACTCCAAGGTACTTCTCTGCAGAGCTGCTCCCCAGCAGGTCAACCCCTAGCCTGTACTGGTGCATGGGGTTGTTCCTCCCTAGGTGCAGGACTTTATGCTTGCCTTTGTTGAACTTCATTAGGTTCCTCTCTACCCAGCTCTCTAGCCTGTCCAGGTCTTGCTGAATGGCAGCACAGCCGTCTGGTGAATCAGCCATTCCTCCCAGTTTTGTATCATCAGCAAACTTGCTTCATCCCTTCATCCAGGTCACTGATGAATAAGTTGAACAGGACTGGACCCAGTACTGACCACTGGGGAACACCATTACCTACACTAAATACCAATGTTTCATAGCAAGGAGATGTAAGAATGCATGGTTATGGCTGATTTGTAGTGGTGGTAATTTCACAGATTTTTTAAGCTATTTTTTAATAGTTTGTAGAAAAAAGATGGATTGCAGGATTTCATTTTTACAGTGGGTAAAGGAGGTATTAATGCAGATATGAACAGCCAATTAGATCATATGATAAAAAAACCCAGAAGTAGATGGATTAGGGAGGGGGTGAAGAAGGGCAGCCAAGAAGGTCACCTCAGAAATGAGATATGGAATTCTTCTCTGAGCATAGATCATTGACCAAAATATAAGTATATGCATCAATATTTGCTAAACAAAGCCAAAACACTCTCAAACATACACTTACTTCTCTTTCCAATGTAGAACTTTTCCTGGTTTTACCTTATAATGGACAATTCTAGTTATTATTTCTAGAAAAGGAAATATACATTGTACATGTTATGGTTCAATATTTTATTGGCTTCCTGATACTGATTCTTGACAGCCCAAAAAGGAGTGTATCAAAGGTGTCACTAATTTTAATTGAAAATTCTTAGGCTGTATGTCATTGATGATGAATAATGAATTCCTATATTGCTCTTATGAGGAGAATAAACATATATCCCTTTTCTACTTCCTTGTACACACACATATATGCATACAAGTTTATAGCTGGTTTATGAATTTGATGAAATTTGTCCACTGTTGTGTTTTTGGTTGGTTGGTTGGTTGGTGTGTGTCCCCCAATAATACCAATGATTATATACCTTACTCTAGTGCAGTTGTACCCTGTGTCTTGAGAAGTTTTTCAGAATTACTTCAGGGCCTTACATTGCTGTAGTTTTATTAGTGAAATATTATATTCAGTATATATGTGTGGCTGTGTACACAGTGAAAAATAGCAAGATGGAGGAAGAACATAAAATGGCTTTTAGTTTGCCTCCATGAAAAATTTGATTTTTAAGTTTATCTAATGGAAAAGCATTATGTTTTAAAGGGTATATTACTTCTGCATGACCATAGATGGCATATAGCTCTCCATATCAAATAACTAAGTAATTACTGTTTTCCAGCCTATTATTGATCTTTCTTAGAGCATCAAGATATTTTTCTCATAAAGCTGAGATAATCTTAGGTAAGGTTATTTTTCTTCAGCTATAATGAAAGTTAGACTTGGTTACAATAGATATTGGTTAAAAAAGACTGAACAAATTTGAGCAAATGCATCCTTGAGAAATTGAATCCAGTTGGATCATACATCTCTAAAGGAACCACAGTTACTATAGAATTAATAAAATAAAATATACAGTAAGCAAAGCGCATGTTATTTTCTTTCACTTTTTCTCATTACTCTGTAGTTTTTAGCCTCTTTCTATGTTTTTTTGGCAGAATTACAGTGTGAGCACATACTTTTATGAAACATTTTTATACCACTGCGAGTACTGACTGAAAGAGGGACTTACTCTTTGTCAAAGGATATTTCAAAATCCCGTATGCAAGGCTGCAGTCAGTGAAGAAACTCTTATCAGCATGTTAACTGATTTGGAAGATTGAAAGAGAACATCAAGGTACATGGAGCTGTAAGAATTATTGAATCTATGTGTCCTGGTTTCAGCTGGGATAGAGTTAATTTTCTTCTCTAGTAGCTGGTGCAGTGCTGTGTTTTGGATTTGGTGTGAGAACAATGTTGATAACATGTGGATGTTTCTGGTTGCTTCTAGGTAATGTTTATACTAAGTCAAGGACTTTTCAGTTTCTCAGGCCCTGCCAGCCAGAAGTCTGGAGGGGCACAAGAAATTGGGAGGGGACACAGCCAGGACAGCTGACCTGAACCAGTCAAAGGGATATTCCGTACCATATGACATCAAGCTGAGTATATAAACTGGGGGAAGAAGAAGGAAGAGGGACTGTCATGGTTTAACCCCAACTGGTAACTAAGTACCATGCAGCCGCTCACTCACTTCCCCCTCACCCTTCCCCAGCGGGAATGTAAAATTCTACAAAGAATGTAAAACTCAAGTGTTGAGATAAGAACAATTTAATAATTGAAATAAAATAAAACAAAGAGACCAATAATAATAATATCAGTTATAATGAAAAGGAGGGAGAGGGGGAGAGGAATGAAATCCAAAGGAAGGGAGAAAAGAAAACAAGTGATGCACAATACAATTACTCACCACCCACTGACTGATGCCCAGCCAGTCCCTGAGCAATGATTGGCAGGCCTCGGCCAAACACCCCCCTCCCTCCCCCCCCAGTGCATGCCACTGAGCTTGACATCCCATGGCATGAAATACCTCTGGCTAGTTCAGGTCAGCTGTCCTGGCTGTGTCCCCTCCCAATTTCTTGTGCCCCTCCAGCCCTCTTGCTGACAGGGCCTGAGAAACTGAAAAGTCCTTGACTTAGTATAAATGTTACCCAGCAACAACTATAAACATCAGTGTGCTATCAACATTGTTCTCACACCAAATCCAAAACACAGCACTGCAGCAGCTACTAAGGAGAAAAGTAACCCTATCCCAGCTGAAACCAGGACACTAACACAAGAAAGCATTGTAAGCTTCAGAAAGAGTCAAGCAGAGGGAGCCCTAAGAAAAATTTTTTAGTTATGGAAGATTTTCCAATCTAAAACATAAAGACATATTTTCATCCTTAAACATACAGTTCCAGCTTTTTTTTTAACCAGGAAGTAGACACTGTATTGAAGTGCTTCAGCTTCCTTTTGGAGTCTTGCTATAAGTAACTGCTATAGTGACTGGTAATCTTTTATATTTGACAGTGAGCCAGGATTTTTCTTTGATAGTTTTATTCTATGATAGTTTTAATCTATTCTTTAAACTATCACAGTTCACTCCTACTGGTGTTTTGATGCCTTGCAGTAGATGTCCAAACTTTGAGCTGGAAGGTAGGGCAGTCATTAGGCACAATGATATAACTCAAAATGCCATGAGAAGGAACAGAAATAATATGGAGACTTTTGTGAGCAATGATGGTAATGATGTGGCACTGATATGCTGGACAAAGTGGTGCTCCCTAAAGAAGCCTGCAGTTTAGGAAGCCATAATTTGTATGTTAGCTTTGCAGCACACAGTTTGTGACCATGTTTGGCATGGGAGACCAGACTGCATTTAATCCTAAGTAAACCTCTCTGACTTCATGTAAGGGAAATCTGAGGAGCCTTAGCACCAGCCACTTCAGCTAATTTACTAGTTGCAGCTATTGGTTTAATATTAAAAAACAAACAAACAACTTGACAATATTGTTCACTTATTTCCCTTAAAATTCTGTGCTATATACACCACTTTCACTGATGCATCATATACTTCTTTTATATTCTGATATGCATATTCATGACAAATTTATTTTATTTATAGCATAGCATATCAAACATCTCCCATTTTTCAGAGTTAGCATAAAGAATAACAATAGATATCCATGCACTAGAAATAGATAGTCTGTAAGGCAACAGTGAATCACATTGAACAGAATACTATATGCAGCTCTGGGCACTGATATTAAAAAGTGGTAAATAAACTGGTAATTCAGAAGAAAGCAAAAATATAGGCAAAATTCACATTCAGAGAAAGCTAAATGATAACATTGCAAAGGAGATAAAGTACTTGATTTAACTTATCCAATAAATGTAGCAAACTGCACTGTGATTAAAAGTCAAGAAAGAAAAAATGTTGGGAGAGGGGTCCGCCGGAGTCAAGAAATTACTCAATATGAGTTATGCATCTTGCTCATCTTTATTGGCTTCTAACACTTCTTATATAGACTCGATACACAAGCATGTTCCCAAAGCAAACATATAATTGGTTATTAGCCCTTAAGCACGTGCTGCTCTCACACCACTAATTATCATGATTAGAACAAGCATTCTATCCATGCAGCTATTTGCGTTAGCTATGTTTTAGCCTTGCGGTTTGCTACTCCCTTTATTCCCATTCCGCTCCCTATCTCCCTTGGCCTTGCACATGTCTTCCCTAACAGCTGCAGCTTGTTACAGCCACGGCCTGTTAGTACAACAAAGTTACTTGGTCTCAGGATTCAAGAACAGATCAAGGCCACTTTCTTGTTAACTTCAGCACAACAACTTCAGCACAATTCTAATTCCAGGCCTATTCTAATTTCAGGCCTGGATTGTGCAGATCTTTAGGGATTCTGTGGCCATGCTTCTGCAGCCATTCTTCTACAGAAGAATAGTCTGATTATTGGGAAATCTAATTTAAAAAGTTTGAAAAAGTATCCTGAAGTTCTATTACTTCTAGTGTATATGTATATCATAGAATCATAGAATCGTTTGGGTGGGAAAGGAACTTTAAAGATCATCTAGTCTACCTCCCCTGCCATGCTGCCATGGGCAGGGACATCTTCCACTAGATCAGGTTGCTCAAAGGCCTGACCAACCTGGCCTTGATCACTTCCAGGGACGGGGCATCCACAACTTCCCTGGGCAACCTGTCCCAGTGTCTCACCACCTTAATCATAAAAAAAAAAAAATTCCTTCCTTATGTCCAATCTTATCTATCCTCTTTCAGTTTATAACCCTTGCCCCTTGTCCTGTCACTACAAGCCCTGATAAAAAGTCTCTCTCCATCTTTCTTAGAAGCCCCCTTTAAGTATTGAAAGGTTGCAATAAGGTCTCCCTGGAGACCTTTCTTCTCCAGGGTGAACAATTCCAAGTCTCTCAGCCTTTCTTCGTATCCCTTTCTTCAACATACCTGTAAAAGCTCATCTTATTATTCTTCACATCCCTTGCCAAATTCAGCTCCAGTTGTGCCTTAGCTTTCCTAATCCCATCCCTATGCATCCAGGCAGCGTCCCTATATTCTTCCCAGGATACACGTCCCTGCATCCACTGCCTGTGCATTTCCTTCTTACACTTTAGTTTGACCAGGAGGTCCTTACTCAGCTATGCTGTTCTCCTGGCTTCCTTGCCCAATTTTTTACACATGGGAATCAAGAGCTCTTGCACTCTAAGAAAGATGTTCTTAAAGAGCTGTCAGGTCTATTCTGCTCCTTTGTCCCTGAGGGCAGCTTCCCCAAGGGAATCCCATCCACTAATTCCTTAAACAACTAAATGCTTGCTCTCCTAAAATTCAATGTCCTGACACTACTATTCAGCTGGCCCATATCCCTCAAGATTGTGAATTGTGTGTGTGTGTGTGTATGTCTGTGTGTCTAAAGTAAATTTCAGCCAAGCTATGTAAAATTAGCATTTAGATTCGGAGGATATCTTTTTTTTTATTATACTAGTTGCCATGGTCACTTCTATCGTGGTTTAACCCCAGCCGGCAATTAAGAACCACTCAGCCACTCGCTCCCTCCCCACCCACTCACCCCACCCCTCCAGCGGGATGGGGAGGAGAATCAGGGAAAAGGTAAAACTCAAGGGCTGAGAAAAGAACAATTTAATAACTGAAATGAAATGAAATGAAATAAAATAATAATGAATAGGAAAGAGAAGGGGAGAGGAATAAAATCCAAAGGGAAGGGAAGGGAAAAAGCCAAGTGATGCACAATACAATTGCTCACCACCCACTGACTGATGCCCAGCCAGTCCCCAAGAAACGATTGGCAAGCCCCAGCCAATCCCCCCTTCCCCCCTAGTTTATATACTCAGCATGACATCCCATGGCATGCAATACCTCTTTGGCTAGTTTGGGTCAGCTGTCCTGGCTGTCTCCCCTCCCAATTTCTTGTGCCCCTCCAGACTTCTGGCTGGCAGGGCCTGAGAAACTGAAAAGTCCTTGACTAAGTATAAACATTACCTAGAAGCAACCAGAAACATCCATGTGCTATCAACATTATTCTCACACCAAATCCAAAACACAGAACTGCACCAGCTACTAAGAAGAAAATTAACTCTGTCCCAGCTGAAACCAGGACAGTATTCACCCCTTATTCCATACCATTTACATCATGCCACGCTTTCCAATACAATCTCTTTGTAACAACTAAAACATCGGTGTGTTATCAAGATTATTCTCATACTAAAAATAAAACACAGCATTGTACCAGCTACTGAGAAGAAAAAATAACTATCCCAGCCAAAACCACGACAGCTTCCCAAAAATAATATATGCTACCAATTCATATTTTTATTCTTTACTTTAAAAAGGGCATTTAGTTTGTCCTGTCACCAAGTAATTACTTTGGTTTTGTAAATTCTTAGACCCCACTTCTCTGTGCATTACTCCCCTGTGTTATATCAATTCATTTGCAGAACAAGTCTGCAGAATGCTTCCCTTTCAAGAAATTATGTGTTCTTTAGAAAAACTAAACAAAGCTGGAAAAAATATAGTAAAATACTTGAACAACTTGAAGACAATGGTTGAATTCCTGATTCCATTAAGTTATTTACCTTTAGTAGAGCCAGGATTTCACACTGTGGATCACATTTACAGTAAATAAGAAGCAGGCATTTACTGTTTTTAACTGTATGGAAAATACTTTTTTTTCCTTTCTTATTTTTATATAGGAAGAGTTAGCTCACATCTCCAACTTCATTAGCAGTTTCATAATGCTCCAGCCTCATCTCTTTCACACTTTCTTCTTTTTAGCGAGTTAGAGACCAATTTCTATCCTGAGATTTGCTTTCATCTTTAAATCCAACTACTAAAGCTAAGCTGACTTACATTTGACTTGCATTTCCAAATGACACTTACAGAATTTTAGTCTCATGGAAGTTGTCTGTATTGCAATGACTGTTCCATGCATTTTACATTACAGCTGTCATAGCTGCTGTTCACCCTTCTTTTCCCTAAATATTTCATATACTCTAGCTTAATGTTTTTCAGAGAAACTGAGGTCCAGAAGAGCAGGCAAATCTATTCACCAGTAATGTGATTATAAATTGCAAACAAGGATAGAAAGGTAAAATTAAAAAAAAAACAACAGGTACTTCTGTGATTATTATATTCTGGTCAGAGTCTATCTTGGATAATCACTTTTTAGACACATGTTTTTCCTTATAATTCAGTTGCATATCAATGAATATCAAAAATGTTATGGTTATCAAATTTATACATATTTGTGTCTGTTATGTTCTGCAGTGTTTCCAGCAGTTCAACATCATAGGAATTGCTGCAGCTGAATTTAATTTTAATAAAGTTTATCTATAGATCATCTAGCATAGGAAATATTGAAATCCAAGAGTCATTCCAGCAGTGGTATTATTCCTGTGTGTGGCATTAGGCATTCCTAAGTCTCACATTTTGCTTAGCACATTACATGCCATCAGATGCGCATGGGAAAAATGTGTTACAAAAATCAACAGGGATATCAGTACAAAGGTGACTATATTATAGACTGACTATGATGCAGTTTTCATTAAAATAATTGTTCAGAAAAATACAAACAATAACCATTAAGTTCTTTAAAAGTTGAAAAATAATGCAGATGAAAAACCTGTAGATGCTACTGATAGGAATATTTGTCCCACATGCATACATTGTGAAGGTAACCATGGAAATAGAGAAATGGTGGGAGGAATAGCTCATATACTGGTTTATTGCTCCATTTCCAGGTTCTAAGTCTGCTATGATGATACTTACTTCTCTTCAGGAACTGCTCATTGTGTGCCATGCCCTTCTTTGCCTCTTTTAAAATAGCTGATACAGAAATCTTGCTTTACTAGGAAAATGGAGGATACATGGTAACTTACCTGAGTAAAACTCAAAGAAGATAAAAGTTTTACAATGTGTCAATAGATCTGTATACTCACTGGAGCCTTCTCCAGGCTGCAAGCAGTAAGTTAACAGTTGTTTAATTTTCCTCCATTATTACCTCTGTAGGTAACAGTTCCCATACAGTGTGTGGTACCAACTTGGGTTTCTTCCTAATAAAAATGTTCCCAGAACAGGAAGGTGAGAAAGCTCCAAGAAGCAGGAGTGACCCTGTCACTCATCACAGCAGGAGGCTGGATCAGCTCCCCTCTCTTCCACATAGAAATACCAATCTTGCTATTTATAAAAATATACTGCATCATTTAAAACTGCAAAACATTCAGAAAATAGGAAGCCTGGGGTTTGTTTTATTTGCCTCTTAACTCCAAGGTAACTTTCAGTCTCTTTTTAACAGTCATCTAGATTAAACTCTTTCTTTTTTAATGAAAATTGAGATTCATAATTAACACAGTTATTCAGCTCATAGAACCAGAGTCTTTATATCAGGTACCAAGTATTAGGAGATTACAAAAAAAAAAAAAAAAAGAGGTGATAACATTATGAACATTATGTAGAGCTTGTGCTTTACTTGTGTACTTCTATAGGAACAGTTTATGCCCTTTGAGATATGAGTGATCTCTATCATGGTCAAGAAGTAAAACAGAAAGTTTTTCTCTGAAACATAAACATTGGGGAAGGTATTCTTCCTAAAGTCCTACTGCCACCCCTTCTACAAAAATAATTTAATTATATATTTAATTTAGTATGCCAAATATTTTTGTATCTACCTCAAAGTGTACCTTATTGTAATTGTGTATTTTTTCATTAGTAGCCAACCATTTTGCAGACTATAAAAATGAATATAATCTTCTGATTCTCATAGTACACTTGCTCATCAGAAATGACTGTACAATAAGTAAACTTTATATCTTTATTTTGTTTCAGATATGTGTATATGAAGGCATTACCAATAACTACTGTAGAGAAAATATGAATATAGTTTTCTGTACAACAGTTCCTTAAGATTGTTTTTTGTTACTGTGTTTACAGAGTTCAGGACAACTTTCACTTGCTCAAAAAAGCTAGCTGTAGAAAAGGAAATAGCATGAAGGTGTGTACAGTAGGACGGAGGGTGAATTTCACTGCATGCAGTGGTTTCCTTATTGAGCTGTACAGTCCTCAGTAAATGAAACAATTTGCTTTGCCCTAGTAAACCAAATGCATCCCATTCTGCAATTCTGCATGGGATGCTGTAACTTTCCATCATCTACTACCATGACACATGCCACAATCTATCACATATATAGCAAAGCACTTGGAAAAAATCAGGTACATAATGGTCATCAAGTAAGTTCTTAGAGGGTGGGGATGATGACAGTAATGTACATAAATCTGCAATTTTGAATTAGGAACACTACTATACTCAATTGTGTGTGTGTGTACATACATATATATCAATATTTATCCTTACTTAGAGCATTTTTAAAAACACTTAACACCTTCCAATATCTAGTGAATACATTTTTTATTTCAATATAGTTGTTATTTTCCATAAATTTGACATTTATGAATAGACTACTTGTTTACCAACCTAAATTTCTGGCTAGACCATATTATAGTCTACTAAGGTAATTTAAATACTTAAGCTTTATTGTCAGTTCTTATTTTCTCCTGTTTTCTTTGACCTATATTACTTCCAAAGTTTGCCTTTTGATTATTATTATTATCTTTGTAACCTTAGTTCACAAGGATGTGTTCACCGAAACGCTATAAATCATTTTATATGATAACTCTCACTGATTACAGTGAGAGTGAGCAGTGCAATGCAGACTATTCCTGGAATATAGGATACATTTTAGTCTTACAGGGATACATTTTAGTCTTACAGGTGGAGAAAATAAAGGTTCTGTGGAAGAATGTGTTTTTAGATACAAGCCTGGTTTTTGTGGTTGTGTTCAGTTACTGAAGACAGTTGTTTGGGGCTTTTTTGTTTTGTTTTTCACAAGTGCTAAGGAAGCTGGAAGATGTAATTGTGAGGCCATTCTTGACAGTCTTTGATCAATCATGGCCACCAGAAGTGCCCAAAGACTGGAGGAAGGCAAATGTCACTCCTATTTTCAAGAAGGTCAAGAAAGAGGACCCATGGAACTACAGGCCTTTCAGCCTCACCTCCATCCCTGGGAAGGTGTTGGAGCAGCTAATCCCAGGAACCATTTTCAGGCACATAAAGTGCTGGAAGTCATCAAGAGTAGTCAACATGGCTTCACCAAGGGGAAGTCATGCTTGACCAATCTGATAAACTTCTATGATGAAGTGACTGGCCTGGTAGAAGAGGGGAGAGCAGTGGCTATTGTTTACCTGGACTTGAGTAAGGCCTTTGACACTGTCTCCCAGCAGGGGGGTTGGACCAGATGACCTCCAGAGGTCCCTTCCAACCTCAACCATTCTGTGATACTTTTGTTTTTGCAAAATCTTTAAATCCCTTGTCTGAAAAATCTCAAAATGCTTTACAGGGAGTAATTGAATGTCACTTCTCCTCTGAGGTGGGGAAATCTACTAATTTTATAGTTGGGAAAAACTGAACAATATCTTATGGATAGCAAGTAGAAGAGTTGAGATTATTGAGAAATCATTACTGCATCTAACTTGGATCTTCTCTAGTTTCCTAGCACTATCCATCTGTGACAATGAGGATGACATTAGGAACTGAAAGGAATGATTAGTATTACAGTTAATAGTTTCTATTATTATTCTTTATGTGTTAACTACAACAATATGGAAAAAAAAAAACAAATAAAAGTATAAAGGAGAAGGCTAACACAGAACACTTGGAAGGATCTACTTCTGACGCTCTAATATTTTTTCCTGTTATTAGACACAGACTAATTGATATGGCACATACTATTGATATGATGTCCACATATAGCAAAAATAGCAGCACACGAGTAGCAAGAACTTCAGAAACTGGTATGTTTTTATTTAGTTAGCCAGCCAGAATTGCAAGTTACCTGAAGTGGCTGGAAGAGAGGAAGTGTCTGTAGTCTGCAGAAAACCAAGTTACACTTGTAGACCTGCCACCCCTTCTTTTTTGATTAGATAATAGAATATTTTGGTTGAATTAAATATGCAGTGGAGGTATACTGATTCTGTTCACTAATTAATTGCTTGTTTTTATCAGCCAAGTGTATTTTAAGTACCTGACCCAGGGAGGAGGTATAAAATGGCTAATTGCTTCAGTGAAGCAATCTGTCCTGTTGGTTTAATAACATGGCTGTAGTTTTAACTGATGGAATTCAGTTGAAATCCTAGGTATTATCTCCTCTGTAGTTCTTTCCAGGGGTGTTCTTAAAGAAAAGTTTATGAGGTTTAAGTCTTCACTGACAGACAATTCTCAGCATGAAGAAATTGCCTCCACTTACTCTATAACTTGCTGTTATATTTTTAGCAAAAGTGTTGGGAGCTATCTTCTGTAGTTTCAGCATATTCAACTTGTATTAGTGACATGTGATTACTGTGCTGTTTGTTTTTATAGAAACCAGATTAGTGTTTGAAAATGAAATATTAATTTTTACTCTTTGGTAGTTGGAGGAAGGGGCTTTTTACTTTGTTCTTAATAATCACTAGAAACTTCCATAATCTTGGTATGCGAAAGTGAAAAACATATTCTTTTACTAATCAACTTGTTCTGTAGCATCTCACTGTAATTTGTGCTCAATTTGTACAGCTTTCACAATGGAAAATAAGGAACATTTGCTGCTTTTCTAAGTTAAATACTGTTTTTATGGAATTACTGCAGCAAGTAGTAATGCTGTATGAAAAGAAAAACAATTCCCCAGAGAGAAAGAGGCACTAAAATCCATGCAATTATACCTGTACTTCCTTGGGATGTTTGCTTTGGGGAAAGATAAGGAGAAGGAAGAGAAAACAAACAACATATTTGTGGGGTTTTTTAAAAGGCCATCTAGAAAGTGTGATGAGTTACTACAAATATTTAACAGCAAAGTTATCTGTAATATTGACTCTTCACAGTGGTTTCCTATCAAAAGCCCTATATATTTACAGTTTCTTGTTGAAAAGCATGTTTGAAACGGAGGGAGGGGAAAAGAAGGATGTTGATTTTTCTGAGCTTCTCATCCAACACTGAACCAAAAAATATTTTCCTATAATGCTCAGTAGCTTTTGATTTTTGATGGAAACTGTAATGATAATAGAGGTAAGATAAAGCCAATTCTCTGGCTTCTCAGTATCTTTCACAATTATGAGAAAACATTTCGGGCTGCTGCTTTGAATTCTGCCTCATTTTGCATCAACTAAAGTTGTTAATCTGTGGATTTATTTCAGTGACTTCAATGGGTAGTATAGCAGCAGCAGCTCTTTGCCTTACATCTGCTTATTTCATCTTTTAAATGCATATCTATTTGGTGTCTAGAAACCTAGTCTATATTGTGACATACTCACTCTTACTGATAAATTCAGCTATGATAGAAAAGATATAGGAACCTACTTGTGGTGGGTTGACCCCAGCCAGCAACTAAACACTCACCAGCTGCTTTCTCACTTCCCCTGCAACTATATGGGGGAAAGACCAAAACTGTTAAAAACTCATGAGTTGAGATAAAGACAGTTTAATAAGTGAAGGAAAAAAGAATAAAAAATGATACAAAGGCAGTCAGTCACCACCTCCCACAAGCTGACCAATGCCCATACAGTCTCCAAACAACAACTACCTAGGGAAAACTCCCACCTCTCCTCCCCTCCAGTTTTATTGCAGAGCATGACATTATATGCCATGGAATACCTCTTTTATTAATTCAGGTCAACTGTCCCAGCTGTGTCCCCTCCCAACCTCTTGCCCACCCCTAGCTTACTCATTGACAGAGGTAGAGCAAGAAAGAGAGGCAGCCTTGACACAATGTAAGCACTGTTCAGCAATAGCTAAAACATTGGTGTGTTATCAATATTGTTTTAGTCAAATCCAAAACACAGTACCATATGGGCTGCTCTGAAGAAGGTTGACTACATCCCAACCAGACCCAGTACACTAATTAAGAATTTTCTTCGCATTTTACATGACTTTTAGTAGTTTCAAATGTGTGAAAATATGGGGTGGTTATTTCTTGTTCTAACTTAGAGACCTGGCTGCAAGGAATTGCTTGGTAGACGAAAACAACATTTTGAAAATAAGCGATTTTGGAATGTCCCGTCAAGAGGATGATGGAGTTTATTCATCATCAGGCTTAAAGCAGATTCCTATCAAGTGGACTGCTCCAGAAGCTCTCAACTATGGTAAGGATATATCTTATCTTTTTGGTAAAAAAAATATACAGTATAAGGTGCAAGAGGACTATAACATGGACAATATTTGAGCATATATATATATATATATATATAATTTTTCCTTTTTCCCAGTTCAGATCAACAGTTGTTTAAAATATTTTAGTTACCTTAAAAATAATATTTCAGCCTCATTTAAGTTATGTAAAAATACTGTTTTCCCTTCAAAAGAACAAGACAGCAACATCAAATTTGATACTTATTCAACAGTAAAATAATGCTGTGGTTATGTTGTTAAGTTGTTCCAGTGAGTGGGAAATACTGCATATTTATGGCTTTTTTTAAGAAAAAGGGCAGAAGAATTTAACATTCTAGAGCACTCTATCAAATAAATGATTAAATAAATCATTGTATTGGAGAAAAAAAATGCTTTTTTTTTTAAACTGCAGCTTTTGTCTATATATTACTATGCTGTTATGGGGGAAAAAATCTATTATTTCTGATTGAGTTAAGTGGTCCATACTATAGTAGTTTGAAAACAAAAATAAAAACATCTGGATTTAGCTTTTTAGCTTGTAGGTAAAAGTAGAAAAAAAAGTTCTTCTAAGTGAGCTGTGAAGAAGCAGCAGCATATTAAATGAATGAGGTCATATTTTGAAAACACTTCGTTCAACCTATTCTTTACTTTTTAAAAGTACATTTATTTTAAAAAAGTAAAATTCTTTACTTATAAAAGGTGTTTTGAATTTTTATTTTCAGTGCTTCAAAAGTACTTGTAGTTTATTTGATATATAATAGAACCCCTTTCTCCACAGCCATACCAGTCCAGCAGGAAACTGGCTTTTATGACACCTTCATTTTGTATTTATGAGACTATGCTATTTTCCACACCATACAGAAGAATGTATAGCTGATTAACATATCTACTTATTTGCTGTTTCCTAAAATGAATCAACACCCAGCCAGTTTTAAGAGTTTTTCTGCAGTGTTTGGACGATAACCTGTCTCAAACATTGATTAAAGTATTCAGCAGTCTAATATTCAGCTTTCAAAATATGGTTGAAGCTTTCTGTGTCTAATGGGTTTGCATGGCAAGGTTTTGGTAGCAGGGGGGCTAAGTGGTGGCTTCTGTGAGAAGATGCCAGAATCTTTGCCCATGTCCATTGGAGAGAATGCCAGCCAGCTCCAGGACAGACCCGCCACTGCCCAAGTCCAAGTTAATCAGCAATGGTGGTAGCGCCTCTGTGACAGCATATGAAGGAGGAGAAAAAAAAAAAAAAAATCTACGACAGTGTGAGAGAGAATCAGAACCATCAGTTACCATCAGAAGGTAACAGAACTTAAAAACGAGGCTTTAGGTTTATTTTTTGTAAAATTTTCTCCTGAAAATGATGGGGTTTCTTCTAAAATTCCATATTATTTCTAACATTATACCTGGCATTCTGTTACCAATGAGGTAGTATAACAAGTTTTATCTTCAAGTAAGTTATGTTTTATAGCATATGACTTGCAAATTGTGAAAATGAATTATTTTAGTTCTGATACCCCATTTATCAACACTGTTGAAATCCACTATAAATCTGCCAAAGCCTTGTCATAGGCCTACTTTAGGCTAACACAGGCCTATGCCTTAGCATGGGCCAACACAGACTTCCTCATCACTCACCACTATCTAGCATAAATTCCTCATAGTTTGTTCATAGTTGCACCTCTGGGGAATCTTTTTTCTGTTATGGAGGATTTTAAAGTAGGTATTATCAGTTTACTGAAATGAAACTTCTGCTGCAAAAAGCTTTGATAGCAAACCAAGATAGGGTAACCGGAAACTATAACTTTACTGTCTTGCCAAATCTCTGTATTTTGATTGGGCCTGTCACGCTTTGATCATGTGCACATAGAAGCTAATAGCAATTATTGGATAGGTAACATAGTGTTATAACTATAAAAGACAGCAGCACCTCTTGGAAAGAGATAAGAATCATCCATCAAGACCCTCTGTCTCCCACTGAACAGAATAGCACTTAGCCACTGATTTGATTTGGGTGACTCAGCAAGCTGAATGTGAGGTATCAAACTGCTATAGCTTATTATGTTTTGCTATATTTGTGTACAACACATGCAGATTAACAAGGATTTATCATGTCCTTCCTTCTCGATCCCATCAAAAGCAGCAATGAATCATCTTTCCATTCAGTCTGCCCAGGAACCCAGCTTGATTCTCAGCCTAGCTCCTTCCCACAAAAAAATGGGCAAATACCTGGAGACTTTATCATTTGCCATCTGAAATAATTACTCCTATAGTTCCTTCTCCCCTGAATATTCTGATTATAGAGCTTATGTCTCAGTGATTCTAAGTCATGTTATCATTCAGGTATTGAGATCCTTGAATGATGAAGGCTGTCTATTCAATTAGTACACGTACTTTAAAATTAGTTCATGTTTACTTCTGTAGTGTGTTTACATGGCAAGGTTTTGGTAGTGAGTGGGCTACGGGGGTGGCTTCTGTGAGAAGCTGCCAGAAGCTTCTTCTATGTCCACTGGAGCCAATGCCAGCCAGCTCCAAGACAGACCTGCCGCTGGCCAAGGCCGAGCTAATCAGTGACGGTGGTAGCGGCTCTGTGATAGCATATTAAGAAGGGGGGGGGAAATATCTGCGCTAGTGGGAGAAGAGAGGAGTGAGACTATGTGAGAACAACTCTGCAGACACCAAGGTCAGTGAAGACGGAGGGGGAGGAGGTGCTCTAGGCACCGGAGCAGAGATTCCCCTGCAGCCCGTGGTGAAGACGAGACCATGGTGAGGCAGGCTGTCCCCCTGCAGCCCATGGAGGTTCACAGTGGAGCAGATATTCACCTGCAGCCCATGGAGGACCACACACCAGAGCAGATGGATGCCTGAAGGAGGCTGTGACCCATGGGAAGCCCACACCGAAAAAGGTTGGCTGGCAGGACTTGTGACCCCATGGGGGACACACACTGGAGCAGTGTGTGAAGAACTACAGCCCGTGGAAGGACTCACGCTGGAGAAGTTCATGGAGAATTGTCCCCCATGGGAGGGACCCCATGCTGGAGCAGGGGAAGAGTGTGAGGAGGAAGAAGTAGCAGAAACAATGTGTGATAAACTGACCATAACCCCATTCCCCTGCACCGCTTGGTGGGAGAAGGTAGAGAAATCAGGAATTAAGTTAAGTCTGGGAAGAAGGGAGGGGTGGGAGGAAGGTGTTTTTTCGGATTTGATTGAAATAAATTAAACTAATTTTCCCCAAGTTGAGTCTGTTTTGACCGTGAGGTAATTGCTGAGCAATCTCCCTGTCCTTATCAAAACCCACAAGCCTTTTGTTATATTTTTTCTCCCCTGTCTGGTTGAGGAGGGGAGTGATATAGCAGTTTTGGTGGGCACCTGGCAATCTGCCAGGGTCAAACCACCACACTATATTGTTTGATGCATGTTTTTTTGATGGATCATTTTTTCCACTCTCTTGAAAAGTGCAAGTTAAAATAATTGGTTTGTGTTTTGCCATTCTAATAATATGGTCATAAGTATTGTATTATTTGCATAGGTAAAACTGAAAGTGTTTAAGGATACCAGAGTGAAACAGAACTTAATGCACAGTATTTCAAATCTACATGACAGCCATTGAGCATGTGAGTTCTAACTAGCAAAATTTAATGGTTGGAGGAAAATGAGGAATACAGTCATTTGGTCATTACATGAATGATACAGTGCTGAAGAAAATAAATAAAAGTGCCTTTTTTTAAACACCTATAGATTCACCTTACATGACATTAATAGCAGTCACAAAAATATTGTAAATTAAAAAATTCAGGTTGAGAAGTCTAGAAACTGGATTAAGGCAAATGAAACTGTTAGAGTTGTGTATGAAGTCATGAATTAAATCTTGATGCTACTGGAGCATATGAAGATATAACCTTTAGTTCAGTGGTTATTCTTCAATGCCATTCCATGCCATTATTTTTACTTGGGAGTATATGATTTCCATCACTTCCAGCAACTGAAAAATTGCTTTAAACACACTTAATAAAATTACATATTTAGGCCAAGGTTTAGGGCATTTTTGCTTCCAGTTATCTCAAAATTAAAATGCACTTTTAATGTATGTTTTTCCAGTACTACTTTTACACTTCTTTGTAATCTTAATAAACTATTGTATTTGTTTATGAAAGGGTATGCCCTTTTTTTCTCCAGAGAATTAATTTTACAGAAGTTGTACTTTCTTTTAAAAAAAATCACTTATATCTATCAAATTACTTTATTGAAAAGTTTTAAATTACTGGATGCCAAACTGAAGAGAGTTGATATATAGACAAGAAAACTAATTTTACTACAAAAAGCAAAGTGAATGTCCCTAATTACTGTCTACTAATCACACAAGCTAATGTAGAGTTGTCAGCCAGAAGTGATATTTAGTTTAAGAGTAAACTGAACTTTCTGACTTCAGAACAGTTATCATATCACCAACTGTTGCTATAAATTACATGTATTTTCCTTTTTTCTAGTGTAAGTGGATTTAAAATGTTTAGCTGAAAATTTGACACAAGCTATGGGAGTATAGGGCCTTTCTGGAAATGCGACAGAAGGAAGGGGAAGTAAGAGAAGTGAGTTAGTTTGGTTTGTTTAATGCTCAGAGATGAACAAGCACACATTTGCAAACATGTGTATGTTTTTAAGTCTAAAGACTCTCATAGAATGTAACAAAGAAATACAGTCATGAAAAATTATGATAAATGGATTTTTAAGGTAACATTTTCATGGGGCCTGTTACAAAGGGCTAGGAGCCTACACTTTCTGATATAACGTGCATCTTGATGTGAATCCATCAGGGAAATAGAAATATCTCCCCCAAAAGCTGTCCTTCTCCCATAATATAAAGCTTTCATTCCACAAAGAGGTTTGGATTTAAATTATCTTAATTTTACCATATGTCTGAAGCATAGTTGAAGATAGTAGTAGGCCAGATTATTTATTTGTAACCTGATTGGGTGCATCAGTTCTTCAAGGTCCAAATTAAACAACAGTTGAAGCAACTGTAGATTCATTTCCAGAGAATAGTTTCTCAGAGTAAGAAACCCAGGTCCTCTTTGCAATTAAGAACTACATTGATTTTAGCTCCTCTTGGAGGAGTCGTGTTATATTAGGGAACTGGAAAAGGTACATTTTTTAAAAGTATGTTCAGAGTTGAAAGTTATTATAAACAAGGAAAAAAAACCCTGACATTTTTATGTCCTTTTATATTAAAAGATAATAAAAAATATTTTTGAGCAGTAAATGGAAATAAATTCTTAACTTACATAGAAAATTATCAACATAGTAAGATCTTCTCAACCATGTGCTTTGTGTAACAAGTCTCTGTCAAATTACAGAACTTTAGGTTAGCTTATATTATTCCTAGATATTAACTTTTAAGATAATTTATGCTTACAATTTGAAATACAGGAGAACATGATATCTGAAGAATGTTCATTAGGAGCTACCGCTTTATTATGCTTAAAGCTTGCCAAAATAACACTTACCTCTGCAGAAAATATGTGGCCATAATTATGTAATACATTAATTATTCTCTAATTTAAGCCACTGGTTTTCTTTCCTTTCCTTAGGGAGATACACATCTGAGAGTGATGTATGGAGCTTTGGAATCCTTTTGTGGGAGACCTTCAGTTTAGGAGTATGTCCGTACCCTGGAATGACAAACCAACAAGCACGAGAACAAGTGGAGAAAGGTAGTTAACTGTAGGGAGCAAAAGAGATGCTGTGTAGATCCATAGGGTTGTAGATACATACAGTATAAAAAATGTCAAAGAAATAACATATGGGTTATTTAGCTACTTTAGCAAAAATATAAGATTACTTAATTGCTGTTTAGCTTTCTGGGAGACGTAGTGTGATTTATAGACTTCTTGCAAAAAGGAAGATAATGACTAGTGACTTGAGGACAGAGTTATAGCATGTTTGCTTCCATGGCTACAGAACTAAAAGGTGAAATGGAGAGGAGGGATTGATTGCTGTGCAAATAAAGGCTTTACCAGAATAAATTAGTTAAGATAATGCAAGTGGAAATATTCCAAACTGCTAGGGAAAAAAAATTATATCATTCTATCATCTTCTCTATTAAAGTATTTCAGACAAAATTTTAAGTTATGGTGGAGATTGACAAGCTGGTTGAACAGCAAATGCCACATATTTTTTCCCTTTTACAAAATAATCAAAAGACTTAAATAAAAGTAAATAACTGTGAACAGGGTTTCAGGTCTTTGATTTCATCATCTTTAGTGGCATTTCAGGACTCTTTATCCTCTACATATTTCTACTGCATAATATTTTTTTAATACAACAATATTGAATTTTGCTCGTTTCTTTTTAAATTTGTCAATATGTATCATTTATCAATGCTATATATTTTTCCCTTTTTTGTGTACCAGGGTACCGAATGTCAGCACCACAAAATTGTCCAGAAGAAATATTTAAAATAATGCAGAGGTGCTGGGCCTACAAACCTGAAAACCGGCCAAAATTCAGTGAGATTCAGAAAGAGCTGTCTTCAAGCAAAAAAAAAGTGACATAGTGATGATCTAGTGCCAACTCAGTCTGTAGGACTTTATTTTCCAGTAAAGTAATATTTCCCCTTAAACAATGCATTTATACAACATTATTTGCAATATCCTTCTAACTACTTTAAAATTAACTCTTTTTTTATATATACAAGTCTACCAATGATGTCTACACCTGCATTAAAGACATATTCTGACAAATGTTGTATATCCAGTCACAGTAATATTGTCATTTATGATACACATAAATAGAAAGGCACATATTGTGACTGTGGATTCTATCTATTTTACAGCAAGTAAATGCTAGTGAAATTTTTCAGAGGTTTTCTACATTATGGTGGGTTCTCTCTCTCCTATTCCCGTCTCAGATATCAACACTATGGCACTGTAATGTGGTGACTGTGTCACACGATGGCCTTAAAAGTGAAGACAGTTTTTGATAAGTATATCAATGAGACACTTTTATATTTTTTTAAATTCTTTATGCAACTGATATTTTTAAATGATACCTTGTTTAAGGATGAAGGTCAGATTCTGGATGTAAGGGGAAATCCAGAATTTTCTTTTCTAGAAAATTGAACTACATGTGTATTTCTTATCACATTATAGTAAATACTTCTGACTTTGGATGTGATTTACTTAAGCTTCTGCTTTTTTCCTATGAACCCATCAGAATTCAGTGATATGTCTCTTTTGCAATGAACTACATTTATTTAACAAACAAAAAAGCCAATATCAAGTCTTGACTATATGTATGTTGTTAACAAATATTGCAAATCATCTGCCTTACAAAAAATAAGTAAAAGCAGTAGGTGCACACATGTAGAAAAGGTCAACAAGAAGTAGATTTGCTAAAGATAGCAGCATGTTATATATAACAAATAGGATTAGTTTTAGAGGAGTAAAAGAATGTGAATTACTAGATTTGCTTTTGATCCTGTTTTTTCCTTCAATTTGCAGTAATTCTCAGTATGCAACTGAAGCCTGCAAAAGCTAAACAAAAGTACATTCCATGCATAGTATCCAAATAAAAACACTGCTTCTCTATGCCATAAGGAAATATGTTTTAAGCCTCTAGCAGACTGATCGAGGCAGAGTAGAAACATTAACCATTTAGCTTTTTAAAATCATTATAATCAGATTTCAAAAGACTGGGGACAGTAGAGCTGCAAATGCCAACAAGAAGGAAAAAGTTTGTATAAAAAATAACATTCCTACAGAAAGAATAAAGACTCAACATTCAGAGGAGGAAAGGCACAAAGTTTGTTACTATGACTCTTGGTTTTCTTTGCAACTTGGACTATCATGTCCCTTTGTATCTTCTACATAAAATTATAATTGGAATATATGTCCAGGTGTAGAATTTATGTGTTAATTCTGATTTCTTTAATTTTCAAGAATTTGTATATTACTAGCCATTTTAGAGCACCATGTTTTTAGACATCATTTAGGCAGGATTTATGTCATGCAAAGGGGAGGGGAGATTTTCTCGACCCCTAGTGTTTGATCTGTCTATCAGCATCCCAAGAAAGGCAAGACCCTTGTGCCTGACCGGTCTGTCAGTGTCCTGCTATAGGGACCCTTCACTGAGCAGTCCTGCTGGATCAGAGGGCGATTTGACTGACTTGTTCAGGAAAACGTGCCAACAGCATAAGGGGGACCCCTCAGCAGGTCTTCCCACTTTATTCAAATATGTTACCTGCTGCCAGCAACTCCTAGTGCCCACGAAGGACTAACACTAACACTTTATGGAATAATACTCTTTATTAATATAAACTTGTGACAGAATAAGGTTCGAAGATTGCAAGTAACTGCAAGTAAGCTTTAAGCAATATATCTAATAGCAGCTAGCATAAGTTAGTCATAGAAAAAAGTTCTTACCCAATAGGCATCCCTATGGGGGAGATGACAGGTTCAGCCCATCGACTGATCCCAGAAGTTACGATGGAGTCTTCCCTAACTTCTTCCCTCATCTGTCCACTTTTTATGCTTCATAGTACATTGCATATTCATTCATCATACACAGGATTGGTTACAAGTTTCTCAATTTTAATGCAAATTAGTACACATCCTCAGATAGCACTACTGAAGTTCTCTACTAACTACACATGCTCCTCAAGCAGGATTTTGCCCTCTTTTGGGGGGGCTATTTGAGTTGGAGGTTGTGATCTCCCACTATCTTTGTCCTACTGTTAGCTGTATTTTTAAAAAAAAAAAGAATTAATAAAATTCTCAAATGAAGTTGACTGAGGTCACAGAGTGAAAACAGAATTAGGTGAAGTTGATAATTCCTTCCTCTGCCTTCCCAGAATTGAAAGCTTTGTAAGTAAAACTTGCAACAGCTGTCTTGGTGTTTTATAGGTAAATATGAACTGTTATCCAACAGGACAACATAGGATGCATACTGCTACTAGCAAAGAAGGATTGGGGAAAAAAAAAGTATTCCTAAATTGCCACTATTTGGAACTCTCATCTAGTTTTAGAACTACAAAAGTTTATAAATCAGCTACATAGCAGAAATTTTGTGAATAGGTTGAGAGACAGCTCATGCTTCTCCATTAAAACCCTTCTTCAGTTTAAGGCAATTGTGCTTTTAAAAGAAAAATCACTTTGCTAGAGGTTGCTTCTAAATTGTACATGTTGAGGCTATTGAGGAAGACATTTCCACCACTAAAAAAAATATTTAAAAGATTCACAGTACTGTCTTTATACAGTCAACTCAGTCATTTCAGTCTTTCTCAACATAAAAAAATTACACAAATATTAAATGCAATAGCAAAACAGAATACTTGGATTACTAATATGTAAACTAGTTCTCTCTGAACTTGTGCTTCAATTATTAAAGAATCTTTCTGCTCTTTAAACAGGGCTGCAGTAGGCTAACAGCTGTAGCTGCACTGTACTGCTAAACCAGAAGAATCTGGCCCTTTGCACCTCCCAAACATTTCTTAACTCTGACAGCTCTACCACAGGTACTCCCCTTTCACTTACTTCAAGAAAGTTACTCTTGTGAGACACAATTTCTGATATATCCCTGATTTTGCTTGACTCAAAAGTTTCATAGTGATGTTATACCTTTATACCTGTGGCAATGTGTTTGTATGAAAATTTTAGTAACTGTGAATCCAAGGTGAAACATAGTTCAAATCATGGTTTAATCAAGCTACAAACCCTAAATACATATAAAATTGTCTACATCATAAAAGACATCAGAACAAGAACATTCCCCACTGCTTAATTTACAATACAGAACAACCTTTTCCTATTCTTATCGAACACTATTAAGCCAATTAAGCCCCTTTCCAAAGGAATGATGTTGTCAGACCAGATCCAAAACACTATCTTTAAAATTAATACCAATTCCTCAGTTCCATTTGAGCTTCACTTTAAACATGCCTTCTACTTATCAGAACTTTCCAAATAGGATTAGTTTTCATTATTGTCACCCATTTTGCTTTTAGAAATCTGACCTCTTTACATCATATAACCTTTAATTATGCCAGTAATTATACAACCCTCCCAAATTCTGAGACTTGAAACTTCAAACAACAAGCACTGCTAAGTCAATAAAAGTCTACAGGGAACCCAATTTTTCATTAGGTGACTAAGTTGATAGGGCTTAATGCATTTTAAATATATACATTTTTTAGTTGAAAAAATTACTGATATTTTGAACAGCAGTATTGCTTCCACAAACTATCTGTTCAATAGAAGCATTTACATTTCACTTGAATTCTACACAGAGGTAAACCTGTACCTTTATTCCTCTTCAGTTTTTCAGTGAAAGGAACTGCTGAATTATAGTAACCAATTCAGGTGCTTTCAGCTGTTTTGATATGCAGCATAGATGCAGCCAGGTTGTCATAGAGAAGATCTTGCACTCTGTATGGCACCTTTTTATAGCATGTTTATGCTTGCTACAAATCACTAATAAATTCACTGGAGACTGGAAGTTTCTTGTATCTCTGTATATAGCAAATTCATTACAACACCTGAAGTTATAGTGCTTAAGGAAAGAGGAGAGATATGACATTATTGCCTTCCCTCTACCTTCTGCTTAGTCATGCCACAGATTCAGAGTCTTCAGTAGACCTACCAACTAGAAGAAAAATATCTGTTCCCACTGTTAATTGTATCATTACCTTTAACTGAGAACTTATTTTTTCCACAGAGTTTCCCACCTAATTTTAACTAAAATGCTAAAAACATGTAATAGAAAAACCTCAGAATTTAGGCTCACTATGTGGGACACAAAAGATAGGCAGATAAAGACATCTTGGAGACTGAAAGCCAAAATCAAGAACCTATCCATCCCTTCTATTAAAGAATTGTGTAGTTATATGCATATTCAAAATCCTTCCAGATACAAAAATTTGAACTAATAGTTGTAAGACTGCTATTATTTTCAACTACGTGTTAATTTTCCTTTGTATAGTTTTAGGTATCTGGAGAAGGAGAAGGGATGCTGAGGAAGGTGGGAAGGTTGATTCGCTGACCCACTAGCACACACAAGTTTTGACACTTCTAACCTTGAGTAGGGTACAGATAAAGTTTTCAAACATGTTTAGATTTTTTTTCAAGTTTGTGCCAAAGTATGCATCATCAAGTTTAATATTGGGTAAAGCATCTTTTATACTCTTTGTTGTTTAAAAAATATGTTTGTGAAACAGATCGATAATGCATAACACTGGAAATGGGTGCTTCTTCCCAAAAGTACACACGTAAAAACCAAAACATTTGTGATTCATCTGCTTTTAAACAAGTATGAAAATGATAACTAATACAATTGTTAGTTGTCTGTCCTTTATAATTTTAAATAGATATGCATTCAAACTTTATTTATTTGCCAATTGTTTATATACTTGAAAGTTACACTTTTCAACTTAAGCTAGCTTTTTACTTTTGTATGCTGTTACAAAACAGAATTTTGGTATTCTTGTAAACTGCAGACCGTTTTTGAATAATCCTTTGACTTTTCTCCAGTCCCTCTTTTACTGCACCCTTCCAACAAATGTAAAATATTTGCATCAAGCTGTCTCAAATTTAATTTGATATTTACAGCACATATTTATTTACTTTCTTCTGTAGTCAAGTGGAAGATCAACTTTAGTAACACTGCTCTTGAATATGCTACTATACAAAACATTTTGTATTTCACAAAGAAAAAAATAATTATGTGAATTCTGTTGTCGGTTTCTGAAATTAATACCTGTGTGATCCCTGCTTACAGTTTGACTGTCACTTGTGGCTACCTTTTATAATTCACAAGGGATTGAAAGAAAGAGTAACCCAACGGGCACAAGGGAAAGGACATGTCAAAACAGGCTCAGAACTTTAGGGCTAGAACCTTGCAACTTTGAGGGTGTGAGACCATGTATTTTTTTCCTCAAACCAGAACTGTGTTAGGAAACTAACCTCCCCATTTCTACAAGCATTTCCAGGTAAGAGGAATGCAGTAATCTGAAGATATATACAAACTTTATACTGTTTCTTTTACCCATGGCCTAGTTCTCTGTTTACTTTATAATAAAACCCAAAATTTTATTCATATTACTTATATTTTAAATGCTAGTTTGCTTTTAAACCAGTTTCCTTAAAGACACTTTATGCTTTACTTAGAACTGTTGGAAGAAGGGTTTGCCGGAGTCAAGAAGTCGCTCAACATGAGTTATGCATCTTGCTCAACTTTATTAGTTTCTAACACTACTTATATAGAACCGATACACATGCATATTCGTAAAGCAGAAATATAATTGGTTAGTAGCCTCTAAGCGTGTGCTGTTCTCACACCCCTAATTATCATGACTAAAATAAGCATTCTATCCATGTAGCTAATTGCGTTGCTATGCTTCAGCCTTGTGGTTTGCTATTTCCTATATTCCCATACTGCTCCCTATCTTTCTTGGCCCTGCACCTGCTTTCCCAACAGCTGTAGCTTGTTACAGCCACAGCCTGTTGGCACAACATAATTACTTGGTCTCAGCATTCAAGAATAGCTCAAGGCTACCTTTCTTGTTAACTTCAGCACAGCAACTTCAGCACAATTCTAATTCCAGGCCTATTCTAATGCCAGGCCTGGATTGTGCAGATCTTTAGAGATTCTAAGGCCACGCTTCTGCTTCTGCTTCTACAATTCCCCCTTTTTTCTTTTGCACAAGCCAGGCCTGATTGGTTATGTTAAAAACTACTCTCTTTAAACAAGAAAAAGCACAGCTAAAAACTAAAAGCATTACATTAATGATTATAACAAAGCGTATTCCTTCCATCAATAACATCTTTAACCAAGCTATTATCCCCAATCCTCTCAACCATTCATCGAAGGGATTATCATCAGCAAGAATATGCTTCATGTTTCCCTGCAGTTGTGACAACTTCTTGTGGATAGATATGGAATGATCGGAAAGGTTCATACAACACATCCCTTCAAAATCCTCACAACCATGTCCATGTGCTAATAACAAAAAATCTATTGCAGCTCTATTTTGTAATGTAGCATGCCTAACACTATCTACATCAAGCAATAACGAACTTAAATCTGCGATGTAAGATTAAATTGTTTCTCTCCCCAGCACGCTAACCTTCATATATTCTTAGAATTTAATGCTGCCATTGCCCCCGGCATAAATATGGAGGCCAGGACATTTGCTGTTACTGAATGTAGATCGACTCGGTCATTACATGTTTCATCAAAGGTGCGCAGTGCCCTCCGTGATCTATGAAATTGTGGAGTCATTTTCAATAAGTCTTTCATACGTGGAGCAAACAAAGTTAAATGCCCTAAATAACATGGTCCAACGACAGGATGCATAGGTATTCCTAGCCACGCTCTGTCCCCACATATCAAAAAGAGTCTCGGTGGCAACTGATAACCCCCTGATACATCTATATGGAAACCTCCAGTTTTCAATTCACCCCAAATAGGTGAACCGGTTAGATTTTGAAACCCTGTATAAAACCCCCGTTCACCTTGACGTGTTAGCCATAACTGCCACGGGTCACCAAACCAAATTACTCCAGTGCCATTCACGGGTTGAAGTGGTGATGATATGTGGGTACAGTCTGCCATACCAGTTGCAGTAACATTAACATATTCAACAGGTACAATGCTACCCAATAGGTCTAACTCCTGCAAAGGTAAATGATGTGGCTTATTTAAATTCTCAATAATCGTCTTCTGCCACACTGCATTACACATAGAAGGCCAAACATATTGCCCATTTGGATTCATACATGTACCATTCTGATTGGAAGTCAGATCCACTGTTTTAATATTCCAAAACCCATCAAAAATTGTTTCATTCACCTGTAAGGGAATACCAATTAAACAAGTTCTAAAGGGGTTGTCAGCTTGTTGCAGACGTAAAAAAACCTCTGTTACTCCTGTGATATTTGCCCATGTCACCCATGTTTGTCCTAGGCAAGATGTCAAAAATACTTTGGCCAATGGGTAAAAAATTCATCAAGACCGTAAACCAAGTCCACCACTTAAACATGTTTAGTCCTACAATTTCCACCTTTTTTTTTCTTTTTTTTTTTCACATTCCACCCCACAAATCTGTGCTCACAGATTCTGATGATGTATGCTGTCTCCAATCAGCATGGTATTACACTAGTTGTATGCTTTCTCTTGCTTCATGCCCGGTTACTAATCAAACACATACACTCTTTTCACCATTTACATTTAAGCTTTGGCTTACAGAACCATTTTACCCCACATAGCATACATCGGCACAATACCCACGGGTTACATCCCTTGCAACACAGAGAGTTCATTCCATCTGCTCGCTCTGAGTCTTCTCTTCTGTCTTCTGATCTTGACATACAGGTCGCACAAACTTGCTAGGGACCCATCTAGGTCCTTTATCTGTGGAGATACAAAAATAACCTTTACCAATAAATAACACCGGATTAGGTCCTTCCCATACACCTGAAGCCATATTTTTATACAGAACATTCAAACCAGGAACTGTAGTTGTTTGGTTCCCTCGTGCTGTTTGGTGATGTATAACAACAGGTGGTCCCTCTCTATCCTCCATAAGGGAGAGATAGTTTAAGGTAAACAACACCTTAGTCAACCGTTTAGTTACATCTATGTCCTGCGATACTTTCTGTCTCTGAAGATAATCCTTCAGGGTACGGTTTGCCCTTTCAACAACTGCTTGCCCTGTTGGGGAGTGAGGAATCCCTTCGACGTGTTTAATTCCCCAAGCTGTCATAAACCTAGTGACTCGTTGACTACTATACGCTGGACCATTGTCTGTCTTTATTTCTACAGATACTCCCATGACAGCAAAACAAGACATTAAGTGTCTCTCCACATGTAATGCCTTTTCACCGGTTTGTGCAGTGGCCCATATAAAATGAGAATAGGTGTCAATTGTTACATGCACATACTTAAGCTTCCCAAAGTCGGGTACGTGTGTTACATCCATTTGCCAAACCTGAAGTGCCTTCAGACCTTTTGGGTTAGTGCCCACCCCTAAACCAGGTCCATGATGACTACAAGGAGGACAGGAGCAGACAACACCCTTTGCATCTGCTATGGGTATTTGATACTGTCGATGTAAAGACTTTGCATTCTGATGAAACATCTCATGGCTGTTACGAGCTTCTTCAAACTTACTTTTTGGAGGAGTTATTGCCAGATAGCTGACTGCTTCATCAGTTCAAGCATTACCTTCACCCAACCCAATGGTCCACTGATGACTTCTAATATGCATAATACAAAATTCATGTTTTCTCTGTCGAAGAGTACTACGCAGTTGTATAAACATTTCACCAAGATGTTGGTTCTTTGTCTCTCTCAACAAGGCATCTTCAATACGCTGTCCTACACCAACTACGTACAATGAGTCTGATACTATGTTTACAGGTGTATTGTTTCAGCTTCCCAATGCCCAACACACTGCTTTCAGTTCTAAGGCTTGAAGGTTGTCCCGTGGTTCACCGGTGATCACTTGTTTCTGCCACTGATTATCAGATTGCCAAACACACGCAGCCTTCTTCATCTTTCGTCCTGCACCTGTAAACACCGTTGGCCCGTTAACCGGTCTTTTTGAGCATAACGGTCTCGCAATCCACTGGTAATGTTCTAACATCTTCCAGAGAGGTCCTTTTGGCCGGTTGTGTACAACACCTGTATAGCCCATCAAGGCTTCCTGTATGGCTGTTGAATGTCTCAGGACCCACTCATAATCTTCACCATGGACTGGAATACTGATATCTGCTGGTTCAGTCCCATCAATTTCAACAATCCTGTCTCTTCCTTTTCCCACCAAGGCCGCTACTGCTTCAGGGCGACTTAAAATATGATGTCTGAGTTGCAATGGCAAAAACAACCACTCTAAAATGATCGCCGTATTTTCCCCCTTTTTCTTTTGCCATTGCAAAATAAGGGCAAAAGGTGAAGTGGCAACATTACAAACCAAAAAAGATAACGGATGATTTGCCATTCAGCGACCACACCAGCCAGTCTGAATCTTGCGGGACACAACTTCTAGGGCAGCCCGCTGCTCTGGTGAACAAGTTTGAGGACTGTTGGCTTCGGTGCCATGCAACCAGGATCGCAACGGTTGCAAATCATCGTTAGTGAGTCTCTTTGTGTGTCATTAGGGTGTAAGGGAATCGTGAAAAAAAAAACAGTCTTTCAAGTCTATCACAACAATTTTCCAAAACTGAGGGATCAGCATAAAAGGTGGAAGAGCAGGTTGCAACACTCCCATCGCTAAAATCTGATCATTAACCTTCCATAAATCATGTCCCAGTTATGTGCATCACGACTATTAATCAGTACTGGACAAGCTAATGAGCTAGTCACCTGCCAATCACCCTCCAAAATAGCATCACGAATAACACCAGACCAACGCTGTAGCATTGGATCTTTCCAATTTCAGCATCGGTGGGGTAGTTGGGCTAACTGGAGGAATTACAGGTATTGAAGTAGTAGGCAGGTTCATTTTAACTTGCTTTACCAGGTTTCTTAATTTATCTATTACCTCCTGTAAGGATTTCTCTGTATTGTTATCACAAGACTTTTCCCCGCCTTCCTCCCCAAATTCGTCCGATGATGTTTCAGGACAAGGATACGTCATCGCACGGCGCTTTTGCCCTCCTTGACGTGATTGGTGCAGCAGGACTCTCTGCCCCGCCCTCCTGGGTAGGTTCGGCAGCCTCTTCCGGGTTCGGCTCAGTTACCGCAGGCTCTTGTAGAGTAACTTTCAGCTGTCCGCTGTCTTTTCTAAAAGCTCTGGCACTGTTGAACACGCAGGGGCACACATACCCTTCATAGGACGAGTATGCCCAACTCCGAAAAGTGTAGCCAAGAGAGAAGACTTAGGTGAATCACCCTTCTGTTCCACCGGCTTTTCTACCACATTTCACCCCAACGCTTCTATGGCTGCCGCCGCTACATTATTTTTTTTTTCCGCCTTCATAGTTTCCAGAGTGTTAACTATCGACTGCCATGTCACTCCTAATGCTTTAGCTTCTTTTCCTTATTTGCCTCCCTCAATCGTAGTATCCCAGAGGCAATTTCCCACTTCTCTCCATTCCGCAATACTAATCAATAACGCGGGCTCGGGGATCTTATTTTTTTTTCGTGCCCAGTGAACTAAGGTCTCCGCTTCTGTCTCTTTAACGCCTTCCCCTCTCAAGGAGGATGCCAGTTAACAGTTTAATTGCCGCGTCTAATTCCATCGTGGTCTTCTCAGAGCTCTCCCCTTTTACAGAAAGGATATCAGCGCGGACAAGCCCGACCGCAATTTACTCGTCGCAGCCTTCCGTAGTGCCCCCCCCCCCCCCCCACAGAGAGGAATTTAGCGTAGAGCCCTGCCACAATTTACGCGGTCTTACCACCGGCGGGGGTGCGATCTGCAGCTCCACACCGAACTCTGGACTCCGCTTTTCGCCAGCAGCTGGGGGATCCGTGGCGGTGGGTGGGTGGGCGAGCGGGGGGAGCTGCAGGGCACGGCACGGCACGCTGGCGGGGCGCGGAGAACTGTGCTGGTGTAAGAAGCAATCTGGCTAGCAAAGTACAGTCACTGGGTGTCATGATTTCAGAGTCAAACAAATAATTCAGCAGGTGTTTGACTGGTTCAGATTGTAATCCATATTGTGTAATGGCTTGTCACAGCTGCTGCATAAATTTCCAATCAAAAACTTTCCACACAGTGGCTGCTGTACTGTCTGGTAACGTGGTGGTCTGCACAGGACATGCAACAGCAGAAGCAGCCTGCCACTCTCCCTCCAATATAGCGTCTCGTATAACCCCAGACCAACAACTTTGGGGAGCGGCAGGCTGGAGGATAACGCCTTCCTGGGTCAGGACTTGGACATCACAACCGCCAGAAGGCAGATGGCATTCGTTCAATTGCTGCTGCAAGCGGTTTAAGGTCCGGTCAGACGGTTTTGTTCGGGGACGGGGCATCGGGGCAGCTGGGGTGGGTTCATTTTCTTTATCGGACTCTGCACTCTCATTCAGAGGCGCACTCGGACCCGCTCTTGTACCCTCTTCCTCATCTAGCACGGGGGGCGGCTCTCGGTAGCTTTCAGGGCGGCACTGTGGACCACCCGTTGCGGCGGCACCCTCTGGTGTCGGTGTCGGGTGTAATAGCTCTGTCGCAGATTTTTTAATGGGCACAATTATGCCTTTCGCAGACGGAACGCCTTGACCAAATAATCGGGTAGACTCCGACTCGGTTTCCCTACCGAGGAGGTCTGAGGCAGCCATAGCCATTTTTTTCTCCGCAACCAGGGATCGTAAATGGTTTATGACCTCCCGCCAAGTTGGTCCCAAGTCCTTGGCCGACTTGCTGCCGCTAAGGATCGCATCCCAAAGGGAATCCCCAATCTCTCGCCCCTCAGTCACACTAAACAGCAATTGCGGGTCTTTTAAGTGTCCTTTTTCCTTCGCCCACCTACAGAGCTCATGGAGCTTCTTAGTGCTCACGCTAGCCTCTTGCTTAGCAAGAATATCAGATAATAGCGTGAGCGCCGCCTCCCTTTCCACTATCGAGGGAAAAACGGTCTTACCGGTGCAGGTCCGCGCATGACGTCAATGCCGGATTCAGACGCCTTTACTCCTTACGGACGTCTTCCTGCTCAAACTCCTCTCAGCGATTCTCAATTCGCAAAGCCCACCGTCGCAATGCAAAGGCAGAGTTTTTCCAGCTTTCCCGTGGTTCAGGTGCCAATTGTTGGGAGAAGTGTTTGCCGGAGTCAAGAAATTACTCAATATGAGTTATGCATCTTGCTCAACTTTATTAGTTTCTAACACTACTTATATAGAATTGATACACATGCATATTCGTAAAGCAAAAATATAATTGGTTAGTAGCCTCTAAGCGTGTGCTGTTCTCACACCCCTAATTATCATGACTAAAATAAGCATTCTATCCATGTAGCTAATTGCGTTGCTATGCTTCAGCCTTGTGGTTTGCTATTTCCTATATTCCCATACTGCTCCCTATCTTTCTTGGCCCTGCACCTGCTTTCCCAACAGCTGTAGCTTGTTACAGCCACAGCCTGTTGGCACAACATAATTACTTGGTCTCAGGATTCAAGAACAGCTCAAGGCTACCTTTCTTGTTAACTTCAGCACAGCAACTTCAGCACAATTCTGATTACAGGCCTATTCTAATACCAGGCCTGGATTGTGCAGATCTTTAGAGATTCTAAGGCCACGCTTCTGCAGCCATTCTTCTACAAGAACAAAACCAAGCTCTATAATTACTGCCATTTTTACCATGCTTTGATTTCCATAATCCCTTCTTAGTGTTAACATAAAGATTGAGATACCAAAATTATTACTCAGGTAGAAAAAATATACCAAAGTATTGGGCTTTAAAAAGGTTTTAATGAAATCTTCCAAGATCTCATGGCTAACGTAAAGTATGAATATTCCATTGAAAGAACTTTCTTTGCAGATGCACCTTGTTTAAACACATAACAACAGGCTTTTATGTACTTTCACCATTACACAGCATTAGGTAAGCACTGTGTGCTGGCACACTGGAATTTGCAAGATATATTGCCCAACTGAAGAAAGGGTTAGCAAAGAAGCTAAGTTCTGACACTAGTTTGTATGTGGGACTAAGGTGCCTATTATCCCCCCACCCCAAAAATATAATGCTACTCACTCTTATAAACTTGGGTAGGTTTTCCCACAGTCTCCCAAGAATCACAAATGAGAGAGATGTAAATCCAAATTTACTCATCTATGTTGAAACAGAAGACAATGCAGCATGGGATTGCATGTAGACTTTGGTAGAATTCTCCTGAGGCACTACATTGTGTCTCAAGACTTGTGTCTACAGGATAATTTTAGAAAACATTCCTGCAACTAAATATGTTCTGCTCATTGATGCCTTGTCTCCAAATAATAAAAACATTCCTGAAAATCTGCTATAGCAAGACACTGAGCCTCACAGAGTCATCAAATCTTCTCATTTGAAGCATCACAGTAGTTAATTAGGAATGAGCCTAAAGAAAGGAGTGGAGCCTCCAAATGATCAGGGCCTTTCTGTAATCCTAATTTTTGTACAGATTAAAAGTAGGTTTAAAGGACTTGCAGTTTTAAAGACAAAGCTCATAAAACTTGGAATATTCCAAAGCACATTAGACATCTAAGTTTTGCTTTAAATGGCTGATCCCAACATTTCAATATTCTTGAGATGTCCAATTTAACCACTCAGGCATGTCTTCCCCTAACAAACCTGATAGCCTGCAGTATCAGAATGGTCCTGTACTGGAGCACCTAGTCCCTAAATCCAACAAAGCCATAAAGATTCATTTCTCATTGCAGTTTAAGCAAGACTTTCTGCTTGGGACTTTTCCTACCTATCTGAATTGTGTGTCCAAACCCAGCAGATACTGTAAAACTGGTGAAACTCTACATAGAAGACATTTGGGTACAAAAGCATTGACAATGGATAGCAGTGCTTGCATCCATCCAATTTTATTCCAATCCAATCCAAAACCCACAGTCTGCATGTCAAAGCTAGGTTACATCTTTTTCTCTGTGACAGACATACCTCCTTCCCTTTTAGATCCTAATAGTACACCTAAAAAGATGTTTTGCAATTCAGGTACAAAACCTTCCTCAAAGTTTGGCAGAAATATTTTGTTAAATGAGTGAGAGGTGTTAATCTTCCTCAGACACCCAGAGTGCTCATGGCTGAGGACTCCAAGCAGAAGGATGTGCCTGCATTCAACCTGACATTAGAGACTGAGGAGTGGGTTGTTTTAAAGTGTGGATTTCACCCCTCCAGCGTATTCAACTTACTGGCTGAGTTAGTGGCCCACTCAATTTGCTGACTTCTTGTGAACCTTGCTCCTGGGTCCCTAATTTTCTACCACCTCCATGCTCAAGGAGCTCAGAGGTTTAACTCAGGCCAAGGACCACAGGGTACTCAGAAGCCAAATGTTCTCATATTTAAGATCTTTGGTGGATCTACCCCCAAAACAGTGTAGATCTAAGGAAACCTGCAATAAGTCACACAATCAGAATGGAGACAGGATGATCACAGGACAGTGGGTGTGAGGTTTAAGAAGTGTAAGGGTTACAAGATACTAATATTAAAAGAGTTTGGAAGGGCTGTGTGGGCCACATCACACACTCACCAAGGCTACTCTGCAGCCATGTTTCAGTCCTCCTTCAAGTCATGTTCTAGTTATAAGAAATGTTAAAACACAACATCACTGATATGATCCAAACTAGAGCTGTACCCTTTTTACCTCAAAGGACAAAATACAGATAACCACAGAGAAAATTAAAATCAATGTCACATGCAGACACCATTAAACCTGCAACCCACAGAGCATTCCTTTAATGCACTTTCATCATTAGCCAAGTCTTCCTCCACCTCCCTCGATTCCTTACAAGTCTGTCAAACTAAAAGCACTGCTGCTAAAGAGTCCTCAGAGATGCATCCAGACTAAAATAGCTCTGTTGAGAGTACAAAATAACTAGAAACATTGTGCTGTAGTTTTCTAATAATGTAGCTCCTTCAGCTTGTGGTGTTCTAATATTCTGCAAACATAAGATATAAGAGAGGGAAGAGCAAAATCAAGTTACTAACTAGCTTTGAATGCTCAAAAGAATAGACTAACATTTGACCACACTGTAATGGAAAGAAGCATGCATCCTGAACAGATTTTAGGCTCATGATGTTTTAGTTCTCTACCAGTTTGTTCTGGGTCTGGTTGGGATAGAGTTAATTTTCTTCATGGCAGCCAATATGGTGCTCTGCTCTGTATTTGTGGCTAAAATAGTGTTGATAACACAGCAATGATTTGGCTATTGCTGAGCAGTGATTGCACAGCATCAAGGCTTTTCTCTCCACCCCCTTCACCCAAAGGCCAATAGGCTGAGGGTAGGCAAAAAGTTGGGAGCGGGCATAGACAGGAAAGCTGACTCAAACTGACCAAAGAGATATTCCATACCATATGACATTGCACTCAACAATAAAAGCTCAGGGAAAGGAGGAGGAAGGGGGAGGACGACATTTGTGGTTATGGTGTTTGTCTTCCCAAGCAAACACCACATGTGCTGAGGCCCTGCTTTCCAAGAAGTGGCTGGACATCTGCCTGCCAATGGGAAGTAGTGAATGAATTCATCTTTTTGCTTTCCTTGTGTGCATGCAACTTTTGTTTTCCCTATTAGTCCGCCATTACCTTGATCCATAAATCTTCTCACTTTCCTTTATTTTCTGTAGCTGGGGTTTGGTTCCCTGTCTCAACCATGATGTCCTCAGATGTAGTTTGGGTCCCTGTCTCAGCCATGCTCCTTTGATAATGCTGAATGAAGGCTCGATAGGCACAGGAAAAGCCCCAGAATGGTGCTAGGAGCTGCTGGGATTCATGGGGGTAGGCAAGGCACCCTTCTATCAGGTGGCATGTCAGTTTACAAGGATTAATTGCCTGTTCAGGCACAAAATCCCAGGCTATTGGAGATGATAACTACCCTAGGCACCTGCCCAAATCCTTCCATACACTCTGCTACCCAGGGACTGACCACCTTGAGGCATGTTTCTCTGTCACCTCAGCAACAAGTCATCTCCTCTTATGCCAAGATGAAACTAGGTTCAGCAAACCTGAGAAAAAGTCAAATGTTAGATCATAGAATGATAGAATAACCCAGGTTGGAAGTGACATTAGTCCCCACAGTTCAGGAGGAGATGGGTAGTGACCTGCTGCTCAACTTAGACATGCACAAGTCAATGGGGCCAGATGGGATCCACCTAAGGGTACTGAGGGAGCTGGCAGAAGAGCTCCCCAAACCACTCTCCATCATTTATTAACAGTCCTGGATAACTGGACAGGTCCCAAAAGACAGGAGGTTAGCAAATGTGATGCCCATCTACAAGAAGGGCTGGAAGGAGGATCCAGGAAACTACAGGCTTGTCAGCCTGACCTCAGTCACGGGGAAGGTTATGGAGCAGATCATCCTGAGTGGCATCACATGGCACGTACAGGACAACTGGAGGATCAGGCTCAGCCAGCATGGGTTTATGAAAGGCAGGTCCTGCTTGACAAACCTGATCTCCTTCTATGACAAGATGACTTGCCTAGTCGATGAGGGAAATTCTGTGGATGTTGTCGACCTGGACCTTGGCAGGTTTAGTAGTAGGCTTAGTAGTAAGCCTTTGACACTGTCTCCCACAGAATTCTCCTGGAGAAACTGACTGCTCATGGCTCAGATGGCTGTACTCTACTGATATGGAGAAATAGTGTGAAATGGGGACAATGGACATCGACTGTGATTGTATGTGTCTGCTCAAGGAATGTGGGTATGGTGACTGGTCATGGGTGCGGTGTCTGGTCACATAGGCACACAGCTTTGAGGAGACAACTACAGTTTTAAGGAGACGCCTGCCCTTCTTCCTCTAACAAAGGGGAGACGGGGAGACGCCTGCCCTTCTTCCTCTAACAAAGGGGCTATTTAAAAAAGAATGAGAAAAGATGAGAGACATTCAAATGCTATCTAGAGGGAGGGAGTGCTAAGTCTTGTGAGAAACTATGGACTAGGGTATTGTTTATTAAGATTTATGTTAAGCCCAATGTAAAGGTCAGACAGCAAAAGATATGAAATCGCTTATGCAAACTAAAACAGCCACCAGATACCGCTTGTGCAAGATAAGATAACCACCAGATGTCCAGGAACCGACAGAAACAGGATAAACAACCCCATATAAGGACATATGAGTGAGGGGTCAACTATGGGACAAAGGAGGAAGACTTCTTACTTCGGCCTCAACGACCACCAGGAGGCTGAAAACGACCCCCTAACAACAACTGAAGCATGCGCAGAGTACCTCCACTACTTCATGAACACGGAAGTAAAAATGTATAAAGAGGGACTGTTTGAACTGCTCAAAGCGGCAGTTGGCGGAGCGCAGACTCCCCTGCCATCCAGCGCTGTTTTTGCTCATATTCTACTTGCTATAATTAATAAAATTTTAATTGGATTATGATCCGTTGTGGTCTCAATTTATAACAATTCCTGGTGCCGTGACTCGGATAAGGAACGGTGGGCTTCCGTCATCCGGGGAGGCGCCCCGCGGCAATCCGCGGCCCCGCGACCGACAGCCTACCTCAACCTTACCGACAAACCTAAATTCTAGAATAATGAGCAAAGGAGGAACCGGTAAAATCCCATAAAATTCTGTGCACGGGAGTCCGGACGAAGACGCAGGACGCGTAAGTATATTGCGAATTTGTTCGCGGGTTTTGCTGTTCGGGCGGGATTGGGTTTCCTGGGATATAACGAGTGAGAGGTTCGATATACTGAACCAAGCGAGTGCGGACTCTTAAGTACTGCGTCTCCCATCTCCCGCGAGGGACTGGGCCAGGAACAAGGGGAGCGAGTGAGTGTATGTTTGTGGATGTTCCAGAAGATGGGGGCGAAGGGCAGCAAGCCTTCGACTCCCACGGGAAGGGTACCCACTGTACCTAAGAATACCCCTCTGGCATATATCTTAGACAATTGGAGATATTTCCCTGGGACCCTAGGGAAAGATAAGCAGAAAATGATAGAATATTGTACTAAGATATGGGGAGGGAAGAAGATTTCTAAAAATGTCTTTTGGCCAGTCTATGGGTCAGAAGAAGATTGGGTAAGACAGCAATTAAACCTCTGGGTTAATAATAAAAAACCCCTTAACCCGGAGGAGAGTCAATATGCGAAAGTGTGGCTAGAAAGACCGGGAGCTAGACTTTACCCGCTGAATGAAATAAAAACTAAACAAAAGAAAAAGAAGGAAGAGTTAGACGAAACCCTTCTAACCCCCCCCTCCTTACGCTCCTCCTCCTGCTCCCGCAGCCTCTCCAGAGGTCCCCAGAGCGCCCACTCCCCCACCAGAGTTGGAACAAGAGTCTCCCTCTCCTCCTAGACGCGTAACTAGAAGTCAAAAAGGGGCAGCTCAAATATACCCCCTAAGAGAAATGCCCATGGGGGGACCTCAACCTGTGATCGGATATATTTCTGTGCCTCTAAATTCGGCTGACCTACGAGATTTTAAAAGAACCGAGATGGGAAACTTAATTGAGGACCCACTCGGAGTGGCAGAAAGATTAGATCAATTTCTGGGACCAAACCTTTATACTTGGGATGAGATGCAATCTATCCTTTGTCAATTATTTACTACCGAGGAAAGAGATATGATTAGGCGAGCAGGAATGAGACTGTGGGATGCTCAGCATGCCCAGGGACCCCAAGCAGATATTAAATGGCCACTCCAAAGACCTAATTAGGATAATCAGGATCCGGTGCATAGAACTCATATGCAGGACCTGAGAACTATAGTAATTCAGGGGATTAGAGAAGCAGTACCCCGTGGCCAGAATATCAATAAAGCATTTAATGAAATGCAAAAGAAAGATGAGAGCCTCACTGAGTGGCTGGAACGACTGAGGAAAGCCCTTCAGCTGTACTCTGGGGTAAATCCAGACAACCCTTTAGGGCAAGCGCTCCTCAAAACTCAGTTTGTGACAAAATCATGGGAAGATATCAGAAAGAAGATTGAAAAGTTAGAAGACTGGCAGAATAGAGGGTTGGATGAATTATTGAGGGAAGCTCAGAAAGTCTACGTAAGGCGGGAAGAAGAGAGCAGCAAGCGACAAGTAAAAATGATGGTAGCAGCGGTCAGAGAGGATCGCAAAGGGTGGACTGGTGAACACAGATCTGCTGGAACGAAACAAGGGAACGTAGTAGTAAAGAAGGAACAGAGATGTTGTTTCTACTGTGGAAAGAAGGGACATATAAAAAAGAATTGCAGAGAAAGGATCAGGGATGAGGAAATATTGAAAACGGAATAGGAGAGTCAGGGGCTCTATATCTTAGGGGACCGGAACCATCATGAGCCCTTGATAAAATTAAAAATAGGTCCCCATAAACAAGAGTTCACCTTTTTAGTAGACACTGGGGCTGAGAAATCAACTATTAAGCAAATACCTGAGGGATGTAAAGTTTCCCCTGAAAAAGTACAAGTAATTGGAGCAAAAGGAGAACCCTTTAAAGTAAGCAAAATCAAAAATGTGGTATTTGAAACTGAAAATAAATTTGGAATGGGTGAACTCTTGCTCGTCCCTGAAGCAGAATTTAATCTGTTAGGACGAGATTTAATTGTTGAATTGCAATTAGAAATTAAAGTGAAAAATCAAGAGCTAATGGTGTCTGCTTATCCTTTGACCGTGGATGATCAAAAACAAATTAACCCCGATGTCTGGTACTCTCCGGACACAATTAGTAGACTGGAAATCCCACCGATTAAAATCCAAATTTCCGAACCCCACATACCTGTGAGGGTAAGGCAATATCCCATATCCCTAGAAGGACAGAGAGGATTAAAACCAGAAATTGATCGATTGTTAGCACAAGGAATCTTAGAGCCTTGTATGTCACCCTTTAACACTCCCATTCTGCCTGTAAAGAAACCAAATGGGAAATATCGGCTCGTACATGATTTAAGGGAAATAAACAAAAGAACTATCACCCGGTTCCCTGTAGTAGCAAATCCATACACACTGCTAAGCAAGCTAGGACCCCATAACTCCTGGTACAGTGTGGCTGATTTAAAGGATGCCTTTTGGGCCTGTCCACTGGCAGAAGAATGCCGTGATTATTTTGCCTTTGAATGGGAAGACATAGAGACAGGCCGTAGACAGCAATTGAGATGGACCGTGCTTCCCCAAGGGTTCACAGAGTCCCCTAATCTGTTTGGACAGGCCCTGGAAGAGCTCTTAAAAGAATACCAGGTACAAACGGGAAACGTGCTGTTACAGTATGTAGATGATCTGCTCATAGCAGGAAATAATAAGGAGGATGTAAGAAAAGAAAGCATTCGACTCCTAAACTTTCTTGCACAAAAGGGACTACGGGTATCACAAGAAAAGTTACAATTTGTGGAGGAAAAAGTGAAATATTTGGGGCATTATTTGTTTAACGGCAAGAAGATATTGGATCCAGAGTGCATTAAAGGAATTCTGGAATTACCTATGCCTGTCACTAAGAGGCAAATTCGGCAGGCATTAGGACTATTTGGGTATTGTAGGCAATGGATAGAGAACTACAGCTTTAAAGTTAAATTCTTATATGAACAACTGTCTAAAGACAAAATACCCAAGTGGACCCCTCAGGATCAAGAGCAGTTTGCCAGTCTCAAAAGGGAGCTAAGTCAAGCACCGGTTTTAAGCCTCCCAGATTTAAAGCGGCCATTCCATTTATTCGTTAACATACATGAAGGAACGGCATTTGGAGTATTAACTCAGGAATGGGCCGGACAAAAGAAACCGGTGGCATACTTATCAAAGCTGTTGGACCCTGTGAGCAAGGGTTGGCCGAGTTGTTTACAAATCATTGTTGCTGCTGCCTTATTACTTGAAGAAACGAATCGTATTACCTTTAATGGAGAAGTTGTCCTATATGCGCCTCATAATATAAGGGGGGTGCTTCAACAAAAAGCAGAAAAATGGCTTACAGATAGCCGACTACTAAAGTATGAGGGAATACTCATAGAATCTCCAAAACTATCCCTAAGGACTATCGGAGCGGTTAACCCTGCAGAATTTCTATACCCAGGGGAAAGTACTGAGTTAGTACATGATTGTCTTCAAACGATTGAACAACAAACACGAATTCGACCAGATCTAGAAGAAGAGGAATTACAACATGGAGAAATATTTTTCATAGATGGGTTATCTCGAATAGTGGAAGGTAAACGATTGTCCAGATATGCCGTCGTTAAGTTGGAGAAAGGAGAATTTAAGACAATAGAATCGGGCCCCCTAAGTGCCAGCTGGTCGGCTCAAGCCTTGTGAGCTGTATGCATTGTGGAAAGCATTAGTGTCACTGAAGGGAAAGGATGGAACTATATATACAGACTCACGCTATGCGTTTGGAGTGGTACATACCTTTGGAAAAATATGGGAGGAAAGAGGATTTGTTAACTCACAGGGAAAAGAACTGATACACCCGGAATTAATTCGGCGAGTTCTGGGGGCATTGAAAATGCCGAATAAAATAGGAGTTGTACTTATAAAGGGACACCAGCGAGGTACAAGTTATCAAGTTAGGGGAAATAATGCAGCTGATACAGAAGCAAAACGAGTGGCAGGCAATTATAGTACGATTTTGACTATACAACAAATATCTGTTAGTAAAAATTTGAGTTTTGAGTCTGCAGAAAAGGAAAAACTAGAACAAATGGGAGCTAAGGAACAGGATGGTAAGTACATATTGCCAGATGGGAGAGAAGTCTTGCCGAAGGGCATAGCACTCGAAATATTTTCAAAAATACACAGTAAAACACACTGGGGAACCCAGGCGTTAGTTGATCATTTCAATCAACAGTTTCCCTGTATAGGTGTATATAACATAGCAAAGACAGTCACAGCAGCCTGCGAGACCTGTCAAAAGGTTAATCGAAACAACATGAGACAAAAACCTCTTGGAGGACGTTCCCCAGCATACAGACCTTTCTCACACATACAAGTGGATTTTACTGAACTACCCAGGGTAGGGCGTTACAAATATTTATTAGTAATGGTGACGTGCGGAATTAGACTCTAAAACTCGAAAGTTATAAAGTAGGTATGTTTATTGCGCGCAGATGCACGGGGGATCGCTCCTCCACAAGCGTGCATACCCGAAGTGACGAACCATCCCACATTTATACAATGAAACAAATGAATATTCAATTAACGCCTATACATATTCGTTACCTAAACCCGCTTCGTATGTTAATTAGCTTATCAGTCCGTTTCCTGGAATGTGGTGGTCTTGCAGGCTTGTAGGTGATTCATGTCTTGTGACCATCCCATCTTCTCCAGCAAGGAGACTTAGCACTCCCTCCCTCTAGATAGCATTGGAATGTCTCTCATCTTCTCTCATTCTCTTTTAAATAGCCCCTTTGTTAGAGAAAGAAGGGCAGGCGTCTCCCCGTCTCCCCTTTGTTAGAGGAAGAGGGGCAGGCGTCTCCTCAAGAACTGTAGTTGTCTCCTCAGAGCTGTGTGCCTGTGTGACCAGACACCGCACCCATGACTAGTCACCATACCCACATTCCTTGAGCAGACATATACAATCACAGTCGGTGTTAAGCGTCCCCATTTCACACTATTTCTCCATATCAATCCCCCCTTTTTATTAAATTAAGTAAATTCTTTTACTTAAGCAGTCTTCCCGAATGATATAAAGCATCATACATAAGTGTTACCCTTTTAAACATTCTCCAAACCCACAAATATAACATAATGGTTAGTATTAAGGAAATTCCTCAACTGATCAATAAGATCACAATGGGGTGTACCATAGTGTTAAGAATTCCTGTTGCAGAAGGTGACCAGCCAAAGAGAGTATCCCACCAATTATGGTTTCCATCCTGTTCTACCTTTTTAAAACTTTCTTGATCCCCTCTACATCATGATGGATCATAAGAAGAGTTTCATGTCCCTTTTCTTTGGTTTCTTTCAGTATACGTTGTAAATCTGCATGTTTTAATAGTTCTTTTATACTACTTATATTTAGTCCTATGGGGGTAGGAATTATCATCTGTGATAGGTTAAAGTTGGATTTTAAGAATTGATGAGACACTACTGGGGCTGAGTAACTAAAATCGCATCCTGTTATAGTAGTGAAATTACAAATACAATAATTTGAATATTGTGCAGTCTCCTTTACCTCCCCATTTACGGTTATTGTGTTACACTTAGTTCTCAAACACGCACATCCCTTCCCTGCATATATAATTACTGTTTTCAAGTTTGCATTTGGTCGGGCCTCCAAATGACATATTTTCTGATCTGTATCTAAACAAGTATCCTGAGCCATTATAGTATTGCTTTCACAGAGGAAGCCCTGCTGTTCTCGCATAATACAAGATTCTAAATCTACTGTTTGCCACTTGTCACCTATCTTTCTGGCCCATGTTCTATGCTCAAAAGGATATTTTCCTAGGTATATTATAAAGATGGGCTTGGTTAAGGTAAAATTGTGCCAACATTCCCGTGAATTAAAGCACATGGCTGTATTTAGAAGGGTAAATTCCTTATCTACCTTTCTGACATTAATCAGGGTGTCTCCTGAAATCTTGGTGTTATCTTTTTCATTATACGTTTGACACCCTACTTTTATCCTATCTCCTAATTTTCCCCATAATCGGTCGACTTTGTGTACATCCTCCTGATCCCATTGATTCCTTTGGTACACCTCATTTTCAGAAAAAACCACCATAGCTAGTTTCGTCTTTGAGTCCACCTTTCCCATTATTCCAGTGTGTTTTTTCTGGGCATGATTCCAAGGCCAGTTATCAGGCTCTTGGTTGTAGGCAAGAGAGAGGGTACAAAAAACCACAAATGGTTTAAACCCACTATTGATCATTTTAAGAATCTAAACGTTCCTCACATATACATATAAAATCTGTTTTGATCAAAAATATCTTTTTTTGAGTTGGGGCTTACTGATAACAAATTGGGCAAGACTGGCCACTGGCTTAGTCCCAGACTCTTTTGTTCTATATTGTTTGTTGTGGTGCTCTTCCCATATAGTGGATCCACAACCGCCCAGGTTCACTTACTTGCCACCCACATTGTTCCCATTTGTCCGAGTAAATTTAAGTTTCAGTTCTTTTTTATCTGGGGTTACTTTCCATGAAGTTGCAGGGGCTTTCTTGATCCGGGTATGGTGAATCCAAGAATTCTGTCCCTCAACCTTGATTGCAGTGTAGGTGGTGAGTAGGACTTGAAAAGGTTGGTCCACTGTGGTTCCAGGGTTTTATCTGTAAAACACTTAACGTATACATAGTCCCCTGGTTGTATATCGTGAACAGGTCCATCCAGACCCCTACTGCGTGTTCCCATCACATGCTTCTCAATTCTTATTAATTGTTTGTTTAGTGCCACCATATAGGAAGTCATTGTTTCTTCACCAATCTGTGAAGACGTCCCCTTTTGTACCCCATAGGGTCATCCATACAAAATTTCAAATGGGCTAAGCCCCTCTTTTGCTCTTGGTCTAGTTCGAATTCGTGTAAGAGCTAATGGCAAAGACTGGGGCCAAGTTAGATTTGTTTCTTGACCTAGCTTGACAATCTGTTGTTTGATTAGATGATTCATCTTTTCCACCTGGCCACTTGATTGTGGTCGGTATGGGGTATGTAAATGCCAATCTATTCCTAGATGGTGGCTGATCTGTTGCACTATTCTGGACACAAAATGTGGTCCTCTATCCGAGGACATTACCGCTGGGACTCCAAACCTAGGTATTATCTCTTGGAGCAGTATTTTGGTCACTTCCCGGGCTTTAGCAGTTCTGCACGGGAAGGCTTCTGGCCAACCTGAAAAGGTATCTGTTAGTACCAATAAATATCGATACCCCCCTTTTTTAGGAAGTTCCGAGAAATCAATCTGCCAATGTTGCCCTGGAACATTTCCTTTCCCAATTTTTCCCAACTTTGGCCCCTTGGTAATCTTAGGATTAGTCTGGAGACAAAGATCACATTGTTGGGTTACTTGTCTAATAGTAGTATACAAATTTTGTGCTATTATGTTTTTAGTGAGAGCTTCTGCCCCCCAGTGCCTTTTTCTATGTTCTTCCCGAACTACTGACCATACCATGTAGGAAGGAATCACTATTCTCCCATGTGAGATTACAGCCCACCCTTCCTCATTATATGATCCCTCTAGGTCAGAAATCAGTTTGCGATCTTCTTTAGTATAGTCTGGTTTACCTTCTAGAGATATTTGTCCATCGGGTATTAGCGCACCCTCTACCTTGATTGCTTTTCTGGCTGCCTGTTTTGCTTCCCTGTCCGCCAGTTCATTTCCTCTTTCTAATTCTGTGCTCACTTTCTGGTGTGCCTTGATGTGCATAATTGCCACCCTTTCAGGAAGCTGGACCGCATTTAGGAGTTTCAAAATTTCTTCCGCATGTTTGATGATTTTTCCTTGGGAGTTTAACAGTCCCCTTTCTTTCCATATTGCTCCATGAGCATGTACCACTCCAAAGGCATATTTAGAATCAGTCCAAATATTTATAGGTTTTCCCTGAGCTCTCTCCAGAACTCGAGTAAGGGCTATGATTTCAGCCTTCTGTGCCGAAGTGTCAGCTGGTAGCGGTCCCGATTCTATCACTTCTTCAGAGGTTGTAACAGCATATCCGGAATGTCGCTTTCCATTCAGCATATAGCTGCTCCCATCCGTGAACCAATGTTCAGCTCCATTAATAGGAACATCCTTGAGATCTGTCCTACTAGAATAAGTGGCTTCGATTGTTTCTAGACAGTCATGATCGACTGATTCACCAACATTCCCATTAAGAAATGAGGCCGGATTGACGATGTTTGTAGTCACGATCTCAACATCATCTTGTTCCACCATTATGGCCTGGTATTTTAGGAATCTCTGTGGGGAGAGCCAATGCCCCCCTTTTGTTTCAAGGGCTGCAGACACTGTGTGGGATACTAAGACAGTCATTTTCTGGCCCAAGGTAAACTTCCGGGCCTCCTGGATGTTTAGGATGACAGCTGCTACTGCTCTCAGGCAACCAGGCCACCCTTTTGCAGTGGCATCCAGCTGTTTAGAGAAGTACGCCACTGCCCGTCTGTATGGTCCCAAATCTTGTGCCAGTATTCCTAATGCCATTCCCTGTTTCTCATGGGAAAATAGGAAAAATGGCTTACTCACATCAGGAAGTCCTAGTGCTGGTGCCGACATTAAGGCTCTCTTCAGTTCATGGAAAGCTCTGTCTGATTCAGCATCCCACTGAAGATCCTTCTGATTAGCTGCTATCAGGGAATATAATGGTTTAACAAGCAAGCCATAATTACATATCCAAAGCCTGCACCATCCTGTCATTCCCAGAAATGTCTGCAGTTCCTTTACAGTTCGTGGTCGGGGGGCTTGGCATATGGCTTCTTTTCGGGCCTTCCCTAGGACCCGTTGTCCGGCACTGATCTCGTACCCTAGGTATGTGACTTGTTGTAACACCACCTGTGCCTTCTTCTTAGAAACCCGATATCCTTGTAGTCCCAGAAAGTTCAGCAGGCTCACAGTCCAAATAATACAAGATTCTTCAGTTCTGGTTGCAATAAGAAGATCGTCTACATATTGTAACACTTTCCCTTCTCCTGACGGTGGTTCCCATAACTCCAAATCCTTTGCTAATTGGTTTCCAAAAATTGTGGGGCTATTTTAAACCCCTGTGGCAACACCGTCCATGTGAGCTGGGTCTTTCGACTGCTTCTGGGATTTTCCCATTCAAAAGCAAAAATTCTTTGGCTGGCTTCATGGAGAGGGAGGCAAAAGAAGGCATCTTTTAAGTCTAAAACTGTGAACCAAGCTAGGTCAGGTGTCAGGGTGGTTAGTAAGGTATAGGGGTTAGCTACTACAGGATACAGATCCTCTGTTATTTTGTTAATGGCCCTTAAATCTTGAACTATCCTATAAGACCCATCAGGTTTTTTAACTGGGAGGATAGGTGTGTTAAATTCTGACTCACATTCTTTTAGTAGTTTTAATTCTATGAATCGCTCTATGTTTGGACGAATTCCTTCCCTATCTTCCTTTTCAGTGGGTATTGTTTAATTCTTATCGCACTCTGTCCTTCCTTTAATTTTATTATAACAGGTGATGCATTCTTGGCACGTCCCGGTATGTCAATTGCCCATACTCCGGGATATACCTGATCAATAATTCTGGTATCAATTTCCCTTTTTATAGGAGTACTGGCCAAAGATAGGCTCATAACCTGTATGTATTGATGATCATTTACCTCCAGAGTAACTTCCCCTTTTTTAAATTTGATTGTTGCCTCCAATTGTTCTAATAAGTCCCTACCAAGAAGGGCCTTTGGGGAATTTGGCATTCTTGTTTGTTTTCTTAGTTTGTACTTTAAAGGTTTCAGGATGTTTTCCTGGTGGCCAGCAGCTCCCACAACTGTAACAAATAATTATTTTTTACTGAAGTTCAACAAATAAGTTGGTTTCGTATTCACTAAAATTCCACCTCATACCCATTCCCTGCCCTAAAGGGCAGTTATGGGTCCTGTTGTACTGCAAATGCTGCAGCAATTGGGGTGACATTGTCAGGTCCTTCTGCTCAATTGTCAGCAACAGCAACCCCCTCCTCCCCACCATCAGGAGGATTCGGGGCAGGAGATGCTGTTCCTGCTCTGCAGGTTACACAGGCCAGCCTCTGCAGCAGCATTTCTGTTTTAACTCTTTCTTACCCTGAATGCAAATCTGCTCCTTGTTGCTTTAAGTCTGTGTTATTACATATCAGCCTTCGCAGGCAAATAGCAAACACCCTGCCATGCGTCCAGCGTGACTCAGCCGCACCTTCGAGGGGGTACGGGGGTTTGTACAAACTCACCCCAATACTTTAACACTTTCACAAGGTCTTTGATTCTCCACCCCCCTCAGGTTTTACATATATTAGTACAAGTTTTTATATCTTATAACGTGTTTCATTCTGGTTGCTCCACAGAAGGAACTGCAACCTGAGCTTTTAAACACAAAAATTTCAACAAGAACATCTTTCTAGTTTAGGTCTCAGTTTTTTTCCCATCCTTTTCTAGAGCCATAATCAAAGATCAGGTGATGTTAATCCCGCACTCTTTCTAGTGTTAGTACCATAGGATCCCGAGGGGGTACTAATCCACAGTCCTTTTGCCACTCGGGTTTGTCCTGGAGGACGAAGAACATGTCTGCATATGATACTTTGTCCCATTTTCCCTCTCTTCTCAGAAACAACATTAATCGCAGGAGAGTGTTATAATCTAACGTTCCTCCCTCCTGAGGCCATTTCGCATCACTCCAATTTATACAAAAGCCACCACTGATTACAATATTTAATCAATTTCCTTCTATTTTCGGTACCACCATGTCCTACGATATCACTCCAATGTTTTAATATACAACCCAAGGGCGATTTTTCACAGGGCTTACTCCTTCCATTTCCCATTTTGCAATTTTAATTACTTTGTTTTTCTCCGGCCGCCTTAGCCACCCAAGGTCGGAAACGCGGATAGAGCTCCTTACTCGTATTGCACTCAAACGTGTGTCTCAAGCACTCTTGCACTCACACTCAGTCAAAATAATTAAGCTATACACGGAAAATCAAAATGCGCATCTCAATCACACCATTCACACTCTCCGGGCAGCCCTCAGTCACACAAGCAGTATGTTATATGGTACCGTGCACTTATGTACAACTTTTAGGAACACTGACAGTTCACAAAGTATGCATTTCAATGAACAATTGCCAAAAAACAAACAACAAACAAAAAACCACATTTTTCCTGGTCTTAAGCAGTGTTAAGTTTTCCGCAATTTGCCACGAATTACCAGAATATTATTATTTTTCAACATACATTTCATAACTCCAAGTTTTGAACATGTAACAAGACAACACATAGAACAAACAAGACACAGAGCGTTATTTCAGTTGTTATATTCTAGGAATTCCCCAATTCTTAAGACAACCCAATGGAAGTTTTTAGCTTCCCCCTTTTTCTTTTTCCTACGCAAAAGTTTCCCTTTTACTTTTGCTGTGAGTTCCCTCTTGTTCCTGTGAGATTCCGCCTTATTCCGTCCCGCCCCCCGCTTTCCGTCACGAGGCCTCCGGGCTTTTAGGAATGGCAGTAACCTCGGGTTTGCTCGATCTGCCCTCAAGATCGCTAGCGGCCACCCCTTGGTCAGCAAACCCCCTCCCAAGGTACCTTTCCTCCTGGGGACTACGCTGCGCGCCGGACGTCTCCGTGCGTCTCACCAGCCGCCCCGTTACTAAACATACCGTTTTATCCGTGGATCCAGGGGTTTCTCTTCTGCTCCCGGGTGAACAGCTGAGAAGAGGAGGCTCCTCCGAGGAAATCTCCCGGGGCGCGCCTAGGAGCGTCCGCTCCGCAGCTGGTCCCTCAGCCGAGCAGAAATCCTCCTGCCTGGCTCGCCAAAACTGACGTGCGGAATTTGACTCTATAACTCGAAAGTTATAAAGTAGGTATGTTTATTGCGCGCAGATGCACGGGGGATCGCTCCTCCACAAGCGTGCATACCCGAAGTGACGAACCATCCCACATTTATACAATGAAAGAAATGAATATTCAATTAGCGCCTATACATATTAGTTACCTAAACCCCGCTTCGTATGTTAATTAGCTTATCAGTCCGTTTCCTGGAATGTGGTGGTCTTGCAGGTTTGTAGGTGATTCATGTCCTTGTGACCATCCAATCTTCTCCAGCAAGGAGTCTTAGCACTCCCTCCCTCTAGATAGCATTTGAATGTCTCTCATCTTCTCTCATTCTCTTTTAAATAGCCCCTTTGTTAGAGAAAGAAGGGCAGGCGTCTCCCCGTCTCCCCTTTGTTAGAGGAAGAGGGGCAGGCGTCTCCTCAAAGCTGTAGTTGTCTCCTCAGAGCTGTGTGCCCATGTGACCAGACACCGCACCCATGACTAGTCACCATACCCACATTCCTGAGTAGACATATACAATCACAGTCGGTGTTAAGCGTCCCCATTTCACACTATTTCTCCATATCAATGGTGGATCATTTAACACATTATGTTGAGGCTTTTCCTACCTCCAAGGCAACTGCTAACCAAGTTACTAAAGTGTTACTTGAACACATTATACCTCGATATGGAGTACCTGAAGTAATCGACTCAGACAGAGGAACACACTTTGTGTCAAAAATTGTTAGAGATCTAACAGAAAGCTTGGGTATTAAGTGGGAATACCATACGCCATGGCATCCACAAAGTTCGGGAAAAGTTGAAAGGATGAATGGAGAAATCAAAACTATTTTGACTAAATTAATGATAGAAACCAAATTATCATGGATTAAGTGCCTACCCATGGCACTATTAATTCTCAGAACCAGACCCCGAGCAGATGTAGGAATATCAGCGTTTGAAATGGTGTATGGAATGTCCTATAGAATTGAAAGTCCACAAACAAATGTTTTAATTCGAGACCGTGTGATTAATGAATATGTTTCACAATTAGCAGAACATCGTAACAAGCTTTGGGAACATGGACTGATTGTGCAACGACCCCCTTTGGACTTAAAAATTCACAATTTTAAACCTGGGGACTGGATATTGGTTAAAACGTGGAAAGAAGAAACCCTAAAACCCAATTGGGAGGGACCTTATCTTGTTTTGCTTACAACAGAAACAGCTGTCCGGACTGCTGAGCGTGGATGGACTCATGCCAGTCGCATTAAAGGCCCAGTGACGAGACCCCACTGGAAAGTAATCAGTACTCCAGGTGACACCAAGATAACCCTGAAAAGATAACGTAATGATAGAGACTTTATTTGATTATTTTGCCGCATTACCTTTTGGTATAAAGTGTGTATTGCTGTTTATATTTGCTATAATTATTTCTTTTTTTATCTATTATATATGGAAGCGTACAAAGTGTGTTGAAGGAAATTGCTAAACTTATGCAACCACACAATATTGAATATAGAAGATATGCTGATGTAAATAATATATGCACTCTAGATATACGAATTAGATGTAATAATTTGAACTGCAATTGTTATCCATTTGCTTGTTTCAGGTGTAAGGTATGCCAGAATAAATGGTGGACACACTGTGAATGTGGATACCCTCCGATAGGAGTTTACACACAGTGTTGAAAAATCCAAAGAACTCTCACTGAGTGGAAATTAAAACAATTAGAGTCTAAACAAGAAATTATTCGAGAATCCCATGAGTGGTGGGAAATTTTTACCAAAGGAATAAACCCTCAATATTATTGTTACCACTCCAACGAACCAGTCCCCTTTTGTAGCTGAAATCTTGGCTATAAAGTGCAGAAAGGAAGTACTAACCGTGTCTTGCTTTGCCCCATTAGTTAAAGCTGCAAAGTGGGAAGCCTATGTAAACAGGCAGAAAGCCCGAAGCAGCTGTTCTCCTGAAGAATTCCCTTGCTGCCGAGAAGATGGTACACCCCGTGGCTCGAAGCAACCGAGTCGACGGGCAAGGCAGAGGAGGAACAAACTGTGGAGAAAAGAACCAGAACAATGGGACACAAAAGCAGCAATGGCCGAACTTCCCCAGGACTGGTAAAAATATACTTAAATTGGCAAAATTGACAGACACCCTTTTTCCTGGTATACCGTTAGTTTTGTTATTGATAATAACCCAAACAAATGGAAACCCTCGTGAACCTATGGCCTGGAAATTATATAATTTACCAGAGTCAAAATTAATTCAAACTCAGATCGGTCCAGGGAAGTGGAATTTCTCCGTGCATCTATATTCCCTGATACCTATAGAACAGGGCTCCCCTGTTTTTACCCCAGATCTAGCAAAGCTTCAGGCCCAATGCAAGGCATTTTATATATGTCCAGCAAGTAACCCTGGCAGAAGTTATTATAATTATCCAGGTCATTTTTACTGTGGCTATTGGGGTTGTGAAACTGTTGCTTCAAACTGGAAAACGCGGGGAGGTAAATATATAGATGTAACTTGGGGACCCCCGGGCTGCACTCCCCCAAAGCATGATTTTGATGGACACCCTAAAAGACCCTGTGGCAGCGTGTCCTGTATCAGAATTGAAATCATTATAAAAGAACCCCAAGATGACACATGGTTAGTTGGCCGTATCTGGGGAATTAGATATTGGGAATCAGGAGCGGATAGGGGAAGTTGCTTTAGAATAGTTAAAGAAAAGCTTCCTCATGATCCTTTGTCAATAGGACCAAATCTGGTCCTGAATCCACCCACTTCCTCTGAAGAAAAGGTTGCCCCCGTAATTGTCGTAACCCCTTCTCCAGACTCCCTTTCGGAAACAACTAATGACACTGTGACTGAATTCTCCTTATCCAGGGATCTAGAGTTGTCAGAATCCAAAGACCCCTTATGGAATCTCATGCAAGCCTCTTATCGTGCCCTTAATGAAAGCAAACCAAATTTAACTGAAGAATGCTGGTTATGTTATAATGTTAGACCACCATATTTTGAGGCAATTGGAAAACCAGGTAGGATTCAATGGTCTAATGGTTCAAACCCACGAGAATGCCCATGGGATGACCAGAGGAACCATACGCAAGGAATTACTATTCAATTAGTAACAGGTCAAGGAAAATGTATAGGTACAGTGCCCGAAAAGTATCAGCCTTTGTGCAACCGAACAGTCACTAACACCAATATAGAGAAACACAAGAATCAAAATGACAAATGGGCTATCCCGACACCAGGAGCTAAATGGGTTTGTTCAGACATCGGAGTAATTAGCCTATCCCTAAACGTGTTTAATCAATCTCAGTTTTGCGTACAGGTGATTATTGTTCCTCCTCTGATCTATCACACCTCTGAGGAGGTGTTACGCCACTTTGAAGGAGACCTGAACAGACAAAAACGAGAGCCAATTACAGTGGTAACCCTAGCTACACTGCTGATAGCGGGCGGAGTTGGAGCAGGTACAGGCATAGCCTCCCTAGTAAAAGGTCAGGAATTACAAAGTTTGCAGATGGCTGTAGATGAGGATTTAGCAAAAATAGAACAATCTATCCAAAATTTAGCCACTTCAGTAAAGTCTTTATCAGAAGTAGTGCTGCAAAATAGAAGAGGATTAGATCTATTGTTCTTAAAGGAAGGAGGGTTATGTGTAGCTCTCAATGAAGAATGTTGTTCTTTTGCTGACCATACGGGAGTAGTCCAGGACACCATGTCTGAACTCCGGAGAAGGTTAGATCAACGTAAGAAGGATCGTGAGGCGGGCAGGCCATGGTATGAAAACTGGTTTAATGTTTCACCTTGGCTAACCACTTTGTTGTCTGCTTTAGCAGGACCGCTTATTATGTTGATTCTGGGACTTATATTTGGGCCTTGTATATTACGCTATATTTTACATTTTATTAAAGAACGGTTTGACATAGCTAAATTGCTTATTTTAACTACGAGGTCTGGGGCAAAATATAAGAGTGTATCTATTAATGAGGATGAAGATTGTTGTGAATGCGTTATGCCATGTGAGAACTATGCCTATTGTAATTGTGAGGTATTACCTTGTGAGTGTTATGATAAATGTTGGGATTGTGGAAAAGGTTTGCTTGCAGTGCCGAGAATGAAAGTAGCGCCTAATAAACAATAATAGGATAAAAAGAAAAAGGGGGGATTGTGAGAAACTATGGACTAGGGTATTGTTTATTAAGATTTATGTTAAGCCCAATGTAAAGGTCAGACAGCAAAAGATATGAAATCGCTTATGCAAACTAAAACAGCCACCAGATACCGCTTGTGCAAGATAAGATAACCACCAGATGTCCAGGAACCGACAGAAACAGGATAAACAACCCCATATAAGGACATATGAGTGAGGGGTCAACTATGGGACAAAGGAGGAAGACTTCTTACTTCGGCCTCAACGACCACCAGGAGGCTGAAAACGACCCCCTAACAACAACTGAAGCATGCGCAGAGTACCTCCACTACTTCATGAACACGGAAGTAAAAATGTATAAAAAGGGACTGTTTGAACTGCTCAGAGCGGCAGTTGGCGGAGCGCAGACTCCCCTGCCGTCCAGCGCTGTTTTTGCTCATATTCTACTTGCTATAATTAATAAAATTTTAATTGGATTATGATTCGTTGTGGTCTCAATTTATAACAGTCTCCTTGCTGAAGAAGATCGGATGGTCACAAGAACATGAATCACCTACAAACCTGCAAGACCACCACATTCCAGGAAACGACTGATAAGCTAATTAACATACGAAGCGGGGTTTAGGTAACGAATATGTATAGGCGTTAATTGAATATTCATTTGTTTTATTGTATAAATGTGAGATGGTTCGTCTCTTCGGGTATGCACGCTTGTGGAGGAGCGATCCCCGTGCATCTGCGCGCAATAAGCATACCTACTTTATAACTTTCGAGTTATAGAGTCTAATTCCGCACGTCACTACGCTGGGTAAAAAGCTGGCTGGCTGGCCAAGCCCAAAGAGTGGTAGTGAATTGAGTTACACCCAGCTGGCGACCAGTCACAAGTGGTGTTCCCCAGGGCTCAGTATTGGGGTCAGTCCTGCTTAATATCTTTATCAATGATTTGGAAAATGAGATTGAGTGCACCCTCACTAAGTTTGCAGATGACACCAAGGTGGGAATGAGTGTTGATCTGCTTGAGGGTAGGAAGGCTCTGCAGAGGGATCTGGACAGGCTGGATTGATGGGCCAAGGCCAATTGTATGAGGTTCAACAAGAAGTGCTGGGTCCTGCACTTGGTTAACAACAACCCATGCAAAGCTACAGGCTTGGGGATGAGTGGCTAGAAAGCTGCCTGGAGGAAAAAAACCTGGGGGTGCTGGTTGACAGCCAGCTGAACATGAGGCAGCAGTGTGCCCAGGTGGCCAGGGCAGCGAATAGCATCCTGGCTTGTATCTGAAACAGTGTGGCCAGCAGGACTAGGGAAGTGATTGTCCCCCTGTACTCAGCACTGGTGAGGCCACACCTTGAATACTGTGTTCCCTTTTGGGCCCTTCACTTCAAGAGGGATGTAGAGGTTCTGGAGCGTGTCCAGAGAAGGACAACAAAGCTGGTGAAGGGTCTAGAGAACAAATCCTATGAGGAGTGGCTGAGGGAACTGGGGTTGTTTAGTCTGGAAAGGAGGACACTCAGGAGGGACCTTATCGCTCTCTAGAACTACCTGAAAGGAGGTTGGAGACAGGTGGGGGTAGGTTTCTTCTCCCAGATAACTAGTGACAGGACAAGAGGAAACAGCCTCAAGTTTTGCCAGGGGAGATTTAGATTGGATATTAGGAAAAATGTCTTCACTGAAAGGGTGGTCAAGCATTGGAACAGGCTGCCCAGGGAGGTGGTGGAATCACCATCCCTAAAGGTGTTTAAAAAACATGTAGACATGGTGCTTAGAACATGGTTAAAATTAATGCTGTTCTTGCTAGCTTACTCTTCCAGCCTATCCAGGTGTCTCTGTAAGATGGCTCACCCTTCTGGAGTGTCCACCTCACCACACACTTTAGTGTCATCGGCAAACTTGATTAGGGTGCTTTCAATCTCATCATCCAAGTGATTTATGAAGATGTTGAACAGCGTGGGGCCCAGTATTGCTCTCTGGAGGACCCCAATTGTCACAGGCTGCCAGCCTGAGTAAAAACGATTGATCACCATCCTCTGAGTGTGGCCTGTCAGCCAATTTCCTGCCCATCTTGCAGACCACCCATACAGTCTATATCTTGCCAGTTTGTTCAGGAGAAAGAAGGCTGTTTGAAAGTGTTGAATACTTTGCTGAAATCCAGGCAAACAACATCCACTGATCTCCCAATGTTGACAGAAGAAGTTATTTTGCTGTAGAAGGTGATCAGGTTAGTCAGCCATGATTTGCCCTTGGTAAATCTGTGCTGACTTTTCCACAATCTCTGCTTCATTTGGCTGGTGATATTTTCTAGAAGGGCTTGTTCCAGTGGGATTGAGTGCATCCTCAGCAATTTTGTGAATGACACCAAACCTAGGGGGTGTGGTTGATACTCTACAAGGAAGGGATGCCATCCAGAGGGACCTTGACAGGCTTGAGAGGTGGGCCTGTGTGAACCTCAAGTTCAACAAGGCCAAGTACAAGGTCCTGCACCTGGGTCAGGACTATTCCAAATATGGATACAGACTGGGCAATGGGTGGATTGAGAGTAGCCCTGCAGAGAATGACTTGGGGGTACTGGTGGATGAAAAAATGACTATGAGCTGGCAATGTGCGCTTGCAGCCAAGAAAGCCAATCACATCCTGGGCTGCATCAAAAGAATCATGACCAGCAGGTCAAGGGAGGTGATTCTCCCCCTCTGCTCTGCTCTCATGAGACCCCACCTGGAGTACTGCGTTCAGCTCTGGAGTCCCCAACATAAGAAGGATGTGGATCTGTTGGAATGAGTCCAGAGGAGGACCACAAGGATGATCAGAGGGCTGGAGCACCTCTCCTATGAAGACAGGCTGAGAGAATTGGGGTTATTTAGCCTAGGGAAGAGAAGGCTCTGGCGAGACCGTATAGCAGCCTTCCAGTACTTAAAAGGGGCCTACATGAAAGATGAGGAGGGACTCTTTTATCAGGGAGCGCAGTGATAGGACGAGGGGCAATGTTTTTAAACTGAAAGAGGGTAGATGTAGATTAGATATTATGAAGAAATGTTTTATGATGAGGGTGGTAAGACACTGTAACAGGTTGCCCAGAGAAGTTGTGGATGCCCCCTCCCTGTAAGTGTTCAAGGCCAGGTTGGATGAGGCTTTGAGCAACCAGTTCTAGTGGAAGGTATCCCTGCCCATGGCAGGGGGTTTGAAACTATATGATCTTTAAGGTCCCTTCCAACCCAAACCATTCTATGATTCCATGATTACTTTCCCAGGGACTGAAGTAAGACTAATGGGCCTGTAGTTTCCTGGGTCATCTTTTGGGCCCATATCTGGAAATGTTCAAGGCCAAGTTGGATTGAACTTTGAGAAACCTGGTCTAGTGGAAAGTATCCCTGCCAATGGCAGGAGGCTTGGAATTAGATGATCTTTAAGGTCCTTTCCAACACAAACCATTCTATGATTCTTTGATAGAGAATATAATATGATAGAGATTGATAGATATCTATGATATCTATTATAGAATTCTATGATAGAGAATCAGGCTTATTGCTAGAACCCCTCTAATTCCAAGATAATTGTGAAATACAAGATCTAAGTGAATGCAAAACTAGGAAATGGGGAAATTAATTTAGTCTTTTTGTTTTTCTGTAGTTTTTCTCTTCATGATCCATTTGTAAGTAGTATCTGCTTTGCAGTTTGATGTTCATCTGCATTGGTTTACAGTGGAGAGAGGGTAGGGAATAAATTCACTAAGGACAAATTTCAGAATAAAACTTGTGTCATGCAATTGCAGAAAAGCCAAAGTTCAGGCAGTTTTATGCCCAACTATTTGATATTATAGTAGGTATTCAGACTACTGGATATTGCCTTTTGTAGAACATTATCACCACCAGTTCATAAGGCGTTATAACCTCTCCAGCCCAGCAAGGAGTGGGGAAAAGGTATGAATGAAAAAATATACTGAATATATCAGTACTGATGTAAATGACTGTGTCCTAAGACTGTATTTCCACAAGTCACCTGTGATCCAGATCACCGTCCAACAGATACAGAGGGCATGGTGGAATCCACAGTCAGATTTCCTTGTTTAGAAATTCCCATTTGCATCATAAAACTCAGACAATTATATCAGATCGTGAGGGAAAAAAAGCCTTCTTAAAAATCAAAACCTAATTTATTTCCACATTTTAAACTAAGGTCTAGGTACAAGTGACTGCATCACGTCATTCCCCAGCTGCTGTGTATACTGCTACATAGACTGGGTGATTCCCAAAGCCTGCCAAAACAAAGGGCCTTTTTGACAAAAACTGCTGCTTGAAGTCAGGAAGTTTGTGGTTTAGTGCATGAGCTCTAATGAAGTTAACACAAGAAACCACAATTTTCATGCCAGAGTCCAGCTTCAGTGATTTACAACACAGTGCTTGTTGGTGGATGATGCGGTGTATGGCTATTGGATGTGAATGGCTGCGTTTGTCCATCTCTTTGTTAATGCGTGCAACCACTCCTTTCATGGACCCCACCATGCTAGGAGCACCATCAGTTGTCACACTGAATAGTTTACCCCAGTCCAGCTCCAAATCATTCATAGTTTGGCAAACTTTCTCATAGATATCCTCTCCTGTAGTTGTTCCTTTGATGCTTTTCAGTGCAGCAAGCTCCTCCGTGACTTTGAAAGAATCATTTGTCCCACGAATGAAAATTAGAAGTCGTGCAGAATCACGAACATCATTGCTTTCGTCGAGTGCCAATGAGAAATAGCAAAGTTTTTTTGAGGAGTTTTGCAACTGCAGATTCAAATTTTCCCCCATTTCTTCAATCCTTCGTGTAATTGTAGGTCCTGAAAGCCTCACTGTACTAAATAAATGCACCTTCTCTGGACACATCTCTTTGGCCACAGAAAGAAAGCATTCTTTAACAAATTCTCCCTCTGCGAATGCTCTGCCAGTGCGCGCTATGAGCTTGGCAACTTGATAGCTTGCTCGAAGTGATGATATATTGAGCTGCTTTTGCTTCACAGAAGTATTTTGCTGAGTTGTCAATCCATGTTTCAGTCTTAATATTTTATCTTCTCTCACTTGTCCGACCAAAGAATCATATTTATCTTTATGTTGAGGTTGGTAGTGTCGATGCAAATTGTATTCCTTGAACACAGACACTGAATTCTGGCATATCAGACAAACAGCTCGCTCTTTGTACTCCGTGAAAAAATAATCAGAAGTCCACTTTTCTTGGAATACCCCGCACTCGGAGTCAATTTTTTTGACATGATGGTGCGCGCGCTTCCCACTGGTGCTGGCTTGCTTGTCCTGCCTGGGAGCTGGAGGGAGGGAGGGAGAGACGGGGGAGCCGCCCCCCTCGCTGATGCCACCGCCCCCCTCCTCAGCCCGGCCGCGCAGTCCGGACAGGGTGGCCAGAAGGGACTTTGCCGCGCCGGGGCTCTGGCGATTCGCCCGAGTTGGCTGGACCTCGCAGTGCAGAGGCTGCCGACTGAACTTGCTTGGCAGAGGACATGCCCGCGCCTCTCGCCCGCCGCGCATAGCGGAAGAGGAGTGGCAGGAGGTCATCTGCGGCTGCTTGGTTTCCCCCCCCAACCCCTGGCAGGGGGAGGGGGGGTTTCTGTAAATACGGGGGGCCGGATTGAGGACCCTGGGGGAACCATATTCGTCCTGTAGGCAGTAGTTTGAGGACCCCTGACTTGAAAGGTCATGGGGCAAACAATGGGATGAAGAGGAAGTAACAACCACCATACTATCAAGCCGACCACCTAGAGGCATAACTGCACAGGTGTAAAAGGATATTATAATATTGATGAAGGTTCCAGGAAGACTCATACATATGCAGATAACACCTGGAAGTGTAATGAATATGTATAGCTATGTGACATAAAATGGTAGTACCCACATATACAGTTCACATAAGACATAAACAGTCAAGTCCCCTTCCTCCTCTTCAGTTAGAGATAGAAGCTCATTAGTGAGAACACACACACCTCACCCCTAGATTCACAAGCACATTCATGGATCCATCCAACCCCCACTCCCCCAATCTCTCTTAATTGCCTGTTCTCTTCTTAGAGCTATTTAACCACTTAACAGAACCAGCCACAGCTGCACCTTATCTACATCAGCCAACCCACCACCCCTGAAGCCTAAGGATCATTGGTTTGATGATCCTTAGCAGACACACACTTATCTCACAGGTACACCACATTTGCAAGTCCACCTGGGTATACTAGTATGGACCCACAACCCACTTGATAACTCTCCCCAGTCCCAGGACATCCTCTCACCAGCTAGTCCAGCTTGGAGTTTGCTAGTGTATTACGCATGAACACACACACAAGGTTTGGGGAAGATAGAGGCTCAGCCCCCATCAGCAGCTGGCAACAGGCACATGGTCCTGTGACCTGTGGTCCCACTCCAGCTAAGCCCCCTCACTCGTCTCACTTACGCCAGTCCCTCCCAATAGCTAGTTTTCAGAACATACACTGTTCCTGCTCCAGTAGCTGGTGGCCGAGACCCCCATCCACTCCAGTAGCTAGCACTGAGACTCCCACTCACTCTAGTAGCTGACACCACAGGCCTAGGACACCTAACCCCCAGTACTGATATGGAGAAATAGTGTGAAATGGGGACAATGGACACCGACTGTGATAGTATATGTCTACTCAGGAATGTGGGTATGGTGACTAGTCATGGGTGCGGTGTCTGGTCACATAGGCACACAGCTCTGAGGAGACAACTACAGTTTTTGAGGAGACGCCTGCCCCTCTTCCTCTAACAAAGGGGAGACGGGGAGACGCCTGCCCTTCTTTCTCTAACAAAGGGGCTATTTAAAAGAGAATGAGAGAAGATGAGAGACGTTCAAATGCTATCTAGAGGGAGGGAGTGCTAAGACTCCTTGCTGGAGAAGATTGGATGGTCACAAGGACATGAATCACCTTTCCTTGCTGAAGAAGATCGGATGGTCACAAGAACATGAATCACCTACAAACCTGCAAGACCACCACATTCCAGGCAAAGGACTGATAAGCTAATTAACATACGAAGCGGGTTTAGGTAACGAATATGTATAGGCGTTAATTGAATATTCATTTGTTTTATTGTATAAATGTGAGATGGTTCGTCACTTCGGGCATGCACGCTTGTGGAGGAGCGATCCCCCGTGCATCTGCGCGCAATAAACATACCTACTTTATAACTTTCGAATTATAGAGTCTAATTCCACACGTCAGTACAATTCCAGTTGTTGGCTCAATATCCACTCATGCTCATACCTGACATGTGGAATCGAACTCTACAACTCCAGGAGAGTTATAAAGCAGGTATGTTTATTACAGAGCTGGGTGCAAGGGGGATCACTCCTCCTAACTTGCACACCATTTCAACAAGCAGTCTGATATTTATTATACAAAGTCATGCATATACATAAGGTTTCTGAACATGCAGCATCTCCTCCCTCTGGCCCTCTTCAAGATGTACTTTTCACCTTCTTGGGCAGTTACCTGAAGTTCTTGTTTATCTTTGCATACATTAGCAGTCTTTGTTATTTAGTTTGTCATCTTAAAACATCTGATAGCTAACAATTAGTCCTTCCTTATTGTCCACTCTAAGCAATCAAGCTAATACATGCCCACTGGGCTGCTTTTAATCTATAGCAGCATGATACCCAGGAGGGGGAATCCACTTTCTTTGGGGTGGGGGCCATTTGAATAGGAGGTCCCTAATCTCCTACTACCACAATTATTTTACCTTGGATTATTTTCTTTTAGCAGTTAGCACATCCTCGACAGAAGGCTCCTTATTTACATTCTTGTTGAGCTCATTTACATCGGTACTAATTGTCTCTTCTCGGCATTGTCCCTTCTCTAAGTGCTAAGCTCCCGCCCTTCACTCTTTCTCGGGTGTTAATGTTTCTGTTATCTATGTAGCTTCTGTCTGCAACAGAGTTCTAGGTTTTTCACTATAGCATCCCCACAGTAGCTGGCAATCTGGGCACAAAATCTGTAGGAGCCTCCCTAGATCTAGAGAGCTATAGTCCCTCTAAGTACTGACACTGTGACCCTCATTTGCTCCAATTACTGGCACCATAGGCCACGGGGCACCTACACCCCCAGTCAGACTCCAGTTGCTGGCTCCAAATCTACTCACACCAGTCTCACCAATAGCTGGCACTTAGCCTTTGCAGCACATATACACATGGGATAAAGAATGAGATTATGCACAGAGATAGTTAAGAAAGGATTTAATGAGAAGTTGGGATAGACTGTGATGATCAGGTGCAGAGCTCAGTCAGACACACATACTGATAAGCCCTGTTTTAAACACAACCAGTCCCTTTTATATCCCTTTCTGTTACTCCTCTCTTTGTTCCTCCCTGCTCCTCCTTCCCCTGCACATTCCTTCATCAATTGCCACCGACCCCCCTCCAACATCCTGGACCCTCAGGTTTGCATCCTTATCAGTTGCAAAGTCCCAGTTTGGAGGCAATTTCTTGATAGCCCAATAATTGATTGCATGCTCAGCTTTTGTTTTACCTATTAAATTGTTTTTATCTGAGCCCTTGAGTTTTACATTCCTTTCTGATTCTCCTCCCTATCCATCTGGGTGAGGGGAATGAGTAAGCAGCTGTGTGGTGCTTGGTTGCTGGCTGGGGTTAAACCACAACAAGTGCCTTTCACCTTCTGATAGCTCATTATGTGGTGGTGCCTCTTGGGCATGAGCCACGTCCTTGGGTGTATTCCCAAAATATCTGCCTTCTGGCCAGTCCACAATCTCTTCCAAGTTTTCTCTATGTTTGGGATTCCCCATTGCATGATGAAGGCTACCCACTTACTCCATGTAGCACTGGTCGCATGATGTGTGGAGCGGACCCTTCCTTTGAACGTCCAGCATAGTGGCACAGGCAATTGCAGTGCCAAGAGGAGCTGTGCTTCTGTATCAACTTTTGAAGCAGCTCAACCCCCCCCATATGCTGCTAGTATCTTTTACAGTCAGGGTATAGGTGGCCTCAGATCCTCAATAAGCCCGGCTTCAAAACCCTAGAGGTTGACCTCAGTTTTCTTCTGGTGTTTTCTGCCAGAGGCTCCAGGTGAGGCCATGCTCCTTGGCTGGAGTGTAGAGCACATTTTGCACAGCTGGTCCTGTACGGATGGGCCTAAGGGCTACCGTATTAACTATCTCCTAAGGGCTACCGTATTAACTATCTCCTGTTTGATCTGTTCAAAGACTTGTTGTTGCCCAAGGCCCTGCTCAAAATAGTTCTTCTTTTGGGTCACTCAATAAAGAGGGCTCAGAAGCTGACTATAACCCAAAATGCCTATTTCCAGAAACCCACAATGCCTAGGAAAGCTTGTGTTTCTTTTTTGTTAGCTGGTGGGAACACAGTTGTTATCTTACTAATCACATCCATAGAGATGTGACAACATCCATCCATCCATTTTATGCCCAAGAACTGGATTGCTCGTGCAGGTCCTTTAACCTTGCTCCTTTTTATGGCAAAACCAGCTTTCAGAAGAATCCGCGTTATTCTTTTTCCCTTCTCAAACACTTCTTCCACTGTGTTGCCCCACACAATGATATCATCAATGAATTGCAGGTGTTCAGTGGCTTCACCTTGTTTCAGTGCAGTCTGTATCAGTCCATGACAAATTGTAGGGCTGTGCTTCCACCCCTGGGGCAGTTGATTCCAGGTGTATTGGACACCCCTCCATGTGAAAGCAAACTGTGCCCTGCACTCTGCTGCCAAAGGAATTGAGAAACACACATTGGCAATGTCAATCATAGCACACCACTTGTCTGCCTTTGACTCCAGTTCATGTTTCAGCTCTAGCATGTCCGGTATGGCAGCACTAAGTGGTGGCATGACTTCATTCAGGCCACAATAGCCTCCAGCCTCCATCAGACATTTACACTGGACATATGGGACTATTAAAGGGTGAGCAAGTCTTGCTGATCACTCCTTGCCTCTCCAATTGATGAATCAGCTCATGGATGGGAACTAGGGAATCTTGGTTGGTGCAATATTGCTGCCAGTGCACCATCATGGTAGCAATTGGCACCTGCTGTTCTTTGACACACAGCAACCTCACAACAGAGAGATGCTTGAGAGGCTGGGTAAGGTAGACATCTGTTTAGTTGTCTCTGTATCCATTGCGGCTACACCAAAGACCCACTGGTACCCTTTTGGGTCCTTGAAGTACCCTCTCCTGAGGTAGACTATGCCAAGGATACACAGAGCCTCCAGGCCAGTCACAGTAGGATGCTTTTGCTGCTCTTTCCATGTTAGGCTCACCTCAGCCTCCAACACAGACAACTGTTAGGATCCCCCTGTCACTCCAGAAATCCATATGGGTTCCTCCCCCTTTGTTGTGGTTTAACCCCAGCCGGCAATCAAGTACCACGCAGCTGCTTGCTCACTCCCCCTCACCTAGAGGGATGGGGAGGAAGATAGGAAAGGAATGTAAAACTCAAGGGTTGAGATAAGAACAATTTAATAGGTAAAGCAAAAGCCGTGCACGCAAGCAAAGCAAAACAAGGAAATCATTCACTACTTCCCATTGGCAGGCAGGTGTTCAGCCATCCCCAGGAAAGCAGGGCTTCATCACGCGTAACGGTTACTCAGGAAGACAAACGCCATAACGCCAAATGTCCCATCCCCCTCTTTCCTTCTTCCCCCAGCTTATATACTCAGCATGACGTCATATGGTATGGAATACCTCTTTGGCTAGCTTGGGTCACTTGTCCTGGCTGTGTCCCCTCCCAGTTTCCTATGCCCCTCCAGCCCTCTCACTGGCAGGGCCCAAAAAACCGAAAAGTCCTTGATTTAGTATAAACATTGCCCAACAACAACTGAGAACATCAGCATCCTATCAACATTATTCTCACATCATAGCCAAAACACAGCACTGTACTAACTGCTAAGAAGAAAATTAACTCGATTCCAGCTGAAATCAGGACACCCTTGTACCCTGATGGCATTAGGGCACACCATGCACTGGTGTGAAACAGAGCCTTATACTCCCATGGGTCCAATGAGCTAGGCCATCGAATCCACACAGTCCAGTAAGCTGGGTTATCCCTTTCCTCCACCTGGCCAGAGGAAGGGCCTGGTTGGAGTATTCATTACCTGACTCCTGTAATTGCAAACTAGAAGTCCCTTTATCAACATCAGGAGGATCAGCCCTTCTACTGTGTCTGCAACCAGAGCAGTAAACTTCCTGGACGGACCCTTTTTGGACATTGTTTTTCTTCACAATTAATGTACCCAAGCTTCTAGGTTTGAGGTAGGTACACTATCCTACTTCCTCATGTCTCCGTCATCGTCACAGATGGAACCATACGGTGGCATGCAGCATGCACTCAGTTCCCTTTCCCTTGAGCAGAGAAAAACAGATTATGCAACGCTCTTGATAGCTGAGATGCTGACCTGTATGGGTGAGGAGGAAGACATACTCGCTTTGAATTGCTTCTTCAGTCTTCATTCAGTTGTGCTCTCAAACACTTTTTGAACAGAGGTACACATGAATGCTCCGTTTTACCAACAACAGCGAAGCATGTAGAAATTCCACCCTGAGACATAACATGAATTTCTGGATAAAACCTGAATCTTTTCTGCTGAGAACCTGCCTCTGCTTTTCCACATATTTCAGAGGATTCATAACTGACCTCAGGTTTACAGCCTAATGAGTTACAGGTTATGATTCCAGGTCACAAAGAGACTAAAGATGTTTGAGTACAAATAACATCTTAGTATCAATTAAACTATTTCTTTAAGCCTCACTCTCAGAACAGCTGGACTGGTTTTGATGACATCCTTAAAAAAATAAATCCTTCACAGGCAGCAGAGGATGCAGTGTGACTGTGACAGAATTTGAGGAATGAGTACAAATCATGGAGCCATTGCCAGGCACCTTTGTGCCTTCTCACACTATGCAGGCAGCAGTTAGGGGAATACTCATGAGAATGGTGACAGATGGTTACTAGAGCAAAAATGGGAAGAAAAGGGAGGAGTTCCTAGAGAAGCCTGTCCAAAAGCCTCGCCTTTGCCCCAGCACTTCCTCAGGGACTGCAGTTCTGGAGCCACGTCTCAGTTCCCAGCGCTTTGGTCTGTCACTCATCAGCAGATGTATCTGGAGCAGCTCTTACCAATAGCCACTTCCTAGAACATGCATCATTTCCAGGGCAAGAGGCATTTTTAGCCCAGTCCACCAGAAGCTTTTGAGACATAGACATGCATCTACATGCCAGAATATACAGGCTGCAGCATTTCCTTCTGACTGCCCATGTATTCTGAAGTCACTCAGCTCTTCTACAGCTCCTTACCCCTCTCCTCCTTTTGTTGCTCATTTTACACCAGCTCACAGACCCACACATGGCCCTATTCAGTCCTTCTCTGCTCTTTGCTCTCCATCCACTGCTCTTCCTTCATGTTCCCTTTTCCCACAGGCAACTGCACCACATCCCAGTATCCATTAGTCCACATCCCTTTAATGTCCAAACACAACCACCACTTTCCTTATCCTTTTTCTCTTCTTTCAGGCTATGCTTTCTCATCAATGTTTTCACCCTCTCCTTGTCCAATTCCTCTTCACCCATTTTCCCTTTCCCTTCTCTGTTCCTTCTTTAGTGCTGCTTCAGCATCCCCCTGCTGGAAGGACCAGGATAGTGCAAGCAGCACCGTATAGAGACAAGTTATAATATCTTAGGGACCTCTAAAAGATCAAGCCACTTTCACTGGGGAGCCCAGGGCCCTAGGATTTTAAGTTCTGTAGATATAACGGTCCCATCAGATTTTTTTGGGCTATAATGTCAATAAAACTATACACTTTAACCATCATTTGGAAGCCCAATGTAATGCACTTAGGTTTGAAAACTCAGGCCTTGAATGATTGTAGCTAAAACTCTGCATGATATTAATTGAGGCCACATTCCAAGGAAAAGTGAGCTTTCTATGTGTGCAAGAACTTGTGTATGGCATCAATTCCATCTTGATTTCGAACATTTAAGATGTCATGCACATTAGGAAAGGGAAACAAAGGCCTTGTGTCAACACAAAACCAAGTGGCTTCTTAGCATGGCAAGTTGTGCAAGGGTTAATGGGAGCACTTGGTGGAGACCTACCAAAGCTGCACATACCTTTAAGCTGTAGTAGGATAGTTGTTGTAGCCATGAGACATCTATACAAAACAAGGATTTGCAGGACAGGCAACCTCTTTTATTAAACCAGTTGATATACTTGGAAAAAACAGAGAGGTACTAAAGGACTTGTGAGACTGGCAGCTTGTCTGGTTTGGGTTGGAAGGGATCACCTAGTTGGAAAGATCACCTAGTCCACCTCCCCCCCGCCATGGGCAGGGACATCTTTCACTAGATCAGGTTGTTCAAAGACCCATCCAACCTGGCCTTGAATGCTTCCAATGATAGGGCATCCACAACTTCTCCAGGCAACCTGTTCCAGTGTTTCACCACCCTTGTAAAAAATTTCTTCCTTATTTAAATCTTCCTTCTTTCAGTTTAAAATAGGTGCCCCTTGCCCTGTCACTACAAGCTCTGGTAAAAAGTCTCCGTCTTTCTTATAAGCCCCCTTAATTATTGAAAGGCTTCAATAAGATCTCCCCAGAGCCTTCTCTTCTCCAAATGGAACAACCCCCCCCCAAAAAAAAAAAGTCTCTCAGCCTTTCTTCATAGGAGAGATGCTCCAGCACTCTGACTGCTTTTGTGGCCCTCCTCTGGACCCACTCTAACAGGTCCATGTCTTTCTTGTTCTAGGGACCCCAGAACTGGACACAGTACTCCAGGTGGGGTCTCATGAGAGTAGAGTAGAGGGGGATAATCACCTTTCATGACCTGCTGGCTATGCTTCTTTTGATGCAGCCCAGGATGTGATTGGCCTTCTGGAATGCAAGCACACAGTGCCAGCTCATGTCCAATTTTTCATCCACCAGTATATCCCCAAGTCCTCTGCAGGGCTGCTCTCAATCCATTCAGCCCCCAGCCTGTATTGATATTGGGGGTTGCCCTGACCCAGATGCAGGACCTTGCACTTGGCCTTGTTGAACCTCATGAGGTTCACACGGGCCCATTCCCCAAGCCTGTCAAGGTCCCTCTGGATGGTATCCCTTCTCTCTAGTGAATCAACCACACCACTCAGCTTGGTGTCATCTGTAGACTTGCTGAGGGTACACTCAATCCCACTGTCTATGTCATTGATGAATATATTAAACAGTATTGGTCCCAGTACGGACCCTTGAGGGACGCCACTCATTACTGGTTTCCACTTGGACATTGAGCCATCAACTAGAACTTTTTGGATGTGGCTATCCAGCCAATTCTTTATTTGCCTAACAGTCCATCTGTCAAACCCATATCTCTCCAGTTTAGAGGCCTTACAGAAGTCCAGGTAGATGACATCCGTAGCTCTTCCCTTTTCCACTGATGCAGTCCCTCCATCATTGAAGGCACAATCTGCCCTTAGTGAAGTTGTGTTGGCTGTCACTAATCGCCTCCGTGTCTCCCATATGGTTTGACATGTCTTCCAGGAGGATATGTTCCATGATCTCACCAGGCACAGAGGTGAGGCTGACTGGTTGGTAGTTCCTAGGGTCCTCCTTTTTACCCTTTTTTAAAATGGGCATGATGATTCCTTTTTCCAGTTGCTGGGGACTTTGCCTGACTACCATGACTTTTCAAATATGATGGAGAGTGGCTTGGCAAGTACATCAGCCAGTTCTCTTAGGACCCTGGGATGCATCTTGTTGGGTCCCATGAACTTCTGTATGTTCAGGTTCCTCAGGTGGTCTCAGACCTGATCTTCTACAATGAGAGTGTGGTAAAAATGTATTAAATTGATTACTGCTTATGAGAAAGTCTTTGTCTTTAATTAGGAATCATTTAACTTGGACAGTGAGCTCAGGGAGCAAAAGGACAAGTTTAATGAGCAGGTGATGTTTGTCTTGAGCCCCCTGAACAAGCAAGATATGAGCAGGAACAACCAGACAATATTCTGTGCAACTGTGTCATGACAGTAACTCCACCATGCTCAGGTGTCTGGCCAATGTCCCTGGCGTGAATGAACCTTGTGAATCACGAGATAGTGCACACCTGGACTTAGCCTAAACTTAAAAGTTTACATACACTAGGTGTGTAAATTATTTTGTTTTTTCAGGGAGTATAAAGGCAGGCAAGCTCCAGGACTGGGCCAGAAGCCTCACCTATGGGTGGATGCACCGTGTAGGAATTTTCCCAGTTACCAAGAGACTCTTGGCGCCGGCTGCAATGAGGCTTCCCAGCTGAAGTGTGGGCCTAGATGATGTTATTAAGGTGGTAATTGGTGATGTATCCTTTCCTTAGTCTCCGTAATGCTTTTCAGTAATGAGTTGATGCATCGCTCCTATTGCTCTTTTATCATATTGTGCATAATAACTAGTACTGTTTCCTTTTATCATATTGCATGTTATTCTCCTTTATTATATTGTAATGTAATAAAATGCATTTATTCTTATATTTGATTTGGAATTCATTTTTGCTTGGTATCCAGTCAATCAGCAAAACAGGGAGGGACTTTACTTCCACAGTCCCTGTCTTGAGGTTCAGGGGCTTAAGAGATGTGGAAAGAGAGATTACCATTGAAAACTGAGGCAAAATAAATGTTGAACGCCTCAGCCTTCCCCATGTTGGTTGTCACTAGTTCACATGTCTTATTTATTGGGGCTGGGTACATTTTCTTTAACGTTCCTTTTCTGGCCAACGTACCTGTAGAAGCCTTTCTTATTATTCTTCGCATCCCTTGCCAAATTCAGCTCCAGCTGTGCCTTAGCTTTCCTAGACCCATTTCTACACATCCAGGCAGCGTCCCTATATTCTTGCCAGGATACATGTCCCTGCATCCACTGCCTGTGCATTTCCTTTTTACACTTTAGTTTGACCAGGAGGTCCTTACTCAGCCATGCTGGTCTCCTGCCTTCCTCCCCTGAGTTTTACACATGGGAATCGAGAGCTCTTGCATTCTGAGAAAGATGTCCTTAAAGAGCTGCCAGCTCTGTTCTGCTCCGCTCCTTTATCCCTGAGGGCAGTTTCCCAGGAGGTCACATTCACTAGTTCCTTAAAGAAATGAATGTATGCTCTCCTAAAATTCGGGGTCCTGACTCTACTCTTCACCTGGTTCATATCCCTCGAGATTGTAAATTCCCCCAGGGCATGACCACTGCATCTCAGGCTGCCAATAATCTTGACTTCTCCAATTAGTTCATCTGTGTTGGTAAGCAACAGGTCTAGTTGCTAGCTCTGGTGTAGCCCTGGTCAGGCTGTCTATCATCCGGATTAAAAACTATCCAAATTTTCCAGTAGATGTCATGGTGGTTGAAGTCCCCCAGCAGGATCAGAGCCTGCAAGTATGATGCTTCCTGTAGCTGAAGTAAGAACGCTTTATCAACAGGCTCCCCTTGATCAGGCGGCCTGTAGTAAACACCAGCCACAAGGTTTCCTTTGTTGGCTTGGCCCCTAATTTTTACCCATGAGCTCCCAACCTGCTCATCGCAGTTTTTCAAGGACAACTCCGTGTGGTCAATACATTTTTGTTTTACATAGAGGGAAGTCCCCCCCACTCCTCCTTCCTTGCCTGTCCCTTCCAAACAGTTTACAGCCATCGATTGCAGCGCTCCAGTCGTGTGATTCATCCCACCATGTTTCAGCAATAGCTATTACATCATAGCTTTCTAGCTGCACAGTGGCTTCCAGCTCCTCCTGTTTGTTACCCATGCCGCATGCATTGGTATAGAGGCACTTCAGCTGGGCTATCAGACTTGTCACCTTTTTAGAGGAACATGCCCTAATTCCTTTGAGGCTTTTCACAGGTGCTTCCCTGTTGATTCCTAATACATCAGCAACCCCCAGCTCCTGTCTGGTGCTCAAAACTCCATCCCCTTCCCCCACTAAATCTAGTTTAAAGCCCTCCTTATAAGTCTGTCCAGCTTGTTGGTGAAGACCCTCTTGCCCTACTTGGTCCGGTGAATCCCATCAACTCCCAACAGACCCAGCTTCTCCAAGGTAGATCCATGATCATAGAAGCCAAAACTTTGAGTATGGCACCAGCCACACAGCCAGGCATTCACCTGTTCAATTTGTCTCCTCCTTCCTGGACCCTTTCCTCTGACTGGGAAGATAGAGGAGGACACCACTTGTGCTCCAGATCCTTTTAACAGTGCTCTGAGGGACATACAGTCTCTTCTGAGGGTTCTAAGTTGCCTCACAGCATTAGACCCTATGTGGAAAAGTAGGAGTGGATGATAACCTGTAGGGTTCACCAGGATTGGCAGCCTCTCAGTGACGCTGCGAATGTGAGCTCCTGCTAGGCAGCAAACTTTACTAGAGAAATTGGATGGCAAATGGGTGCTTTGGTGCCTGTCAGTAAGGAATCTCCAATACTTTACGTGCTTTTCTGGTGGCACTGGTTCTAATGTGAATGGGTGGTTAGATCAACTTTGCAAGGTCAGCTTTTCCTGGATCCTGTCTGTTACTCGTGTGCTCTCCGTTCTCCAACTCTAGAGCATCACATCAGTTATGTAGTCAATTTAGGGGAAGGGGGAAGGTCCTTCCTTCTGCCCCAGCAGAGACAATGGTCGAGTCTCCTTTGTCTCGTGAGTTACTTGTGTCAGTCAGCTCGAAGATGAATTAATCTTGAGGTTAAATTAATTAATAGATTTCTAAATGCTGTACTATAAATAAAAGTAAATAAATAAGCACAAGGCACATCACCTTTTACTCATAAGTGTTTAAGACAGACTTGTAATCTAGTCCTCCTAGCATTTGTGTTGAGTTTGCATGTCAAGGTTTCCAGTAGCGGGGGGGGGGGGGGGGCGCTATAAGGGGTGGCTTCTGTGACAAGACACCAGAAGCTGCTGCCATGTCTGACAGAGCCAGTTTCAGCTGTCTCCAAGGTAGACCTGCTGCTGGCCAAGGCTGAGAAAATCAGCCATGGTGGGAGTGCCTATGGCCTATGTGATAACATATTTAAGAAGGGGGGAAAAAACTGCTGCTCAACAGCAGCTGAGAGAAAGCAGTGAGACTATGTGAGAGAAACAACTATGCAGACACCCAGGTCAGTGAAGAAGGAAGGGGAGGAGGTACTCCAGGTGCCAGAGCAGAGATTCCCCTGCAGCCCATGGTAAAGACCATGGTGAAGCAGGTTGTCCCCCTGCAGCCCATGGAGGTTCATGGTGGAACAGATATTCACCTGCAGCCTGTGGAGGACCCCATACTGGAGCAGGTGGTTATGTGTGGTGATGCAAGTTGAGGCGGACTGAAAAAAACACTATGTCTGCGTGGCTGGGTTCAGACATAATGGCCTTTATTGTTTATACAAACTATTTATATATCTTAGACAGTACAGGTGTCAGACCCTGATAGGTTTTTGTGTTCTTCTTCTTGCTTGCTATTTGCTGTTGCTGTAGGTGCCCGTATGCTGCTGTTCTAAGTTCCTGTTCCACACACCCTGTTTACATACCTGAAAATTTGTGGCTGCCTTAAAGGTACACGGCCAAGTCTTTGAAGTCAACTAACTTGTCTGCAGACCCACTGCAGACCCAAACAATTCCCCCTTTTTGTTTTTTGAACAGCTAGTACCAGGTTTGTCATGTTCTGCAGGGCCCTTGCAAACATGATGGTAACAAGGCAATAGCAAACAAACAATACTACCAATTGAGTGAATGGATGCCAAAAAGGCTGACATTTTCTCAGATTTTGATAACATGTTGCTGCAATGGGGCACCTAAAATCCATGCAGCACATACCATCAAAATCCTCACAGCCATGTTCTTGAGCCAACAACAAAAAGCCAATAGTTGCTCTGTTTTGTATGTAATGGTGGCAAATTTAACTCACATTCTTAACTGCCTAACAAACAAGGTGATTTAACTCTTTAATGCTTTCCCTGCTGTTACTTCGGAGAAGAGAAGAACTGCTGCAATACTTTCCCATCAGTTCCATAAATTAACTACATCATTACATGCTTCATCCAAACTTATATTGCGTTTAAACACATCATGCTTATCAACATGTTCACTTGTTGATTTATGTGGGTGTCATGGCCCCATCATAGCCTCCTACTACATTAGCATCTACCTAAAAACAACTATTGATATTCAAAGAGCAAACAATATCAACTTCTTTTGGGTTAACATTATACAGAGGTAATCAATTATCAAAAATATCAAGACTTTCAGTAAATTTTTCATTTCCTGCATACATTCACTTTTTTGCAACAGTGTCCAAAAGTCAGTTTCAAGGAAGGGCACACCAAACAAGGACTGGTTCAGTAAGGAGGCCACACATTAGTTGTTGGGTTGACTGGCGGCAGCAGTGCTCCCACGGTCTGGCACGCTAAGCTCAGGCTGCACACAGAGAGCAGTTATCCATTGCGGACCTTCATCTGTAGAAACACAAGCATAACCTCTCCCTCAAGTTAACAATTCATGTGGTCCCGACCAATGCCTGGTATGAGGGTCTTTCATGCGTACTAGGATGCCTTCATGCTTTTGCTGCTTGTCACCAATTGACACAAAATATAGCACAATGGGAGGCACCGCATTGTCAACAGAGATTTTCAAAAAGTTCAAAACATAACATGCTTTCTCTAATCGTGCCTCTGGGGTCATTCCCTTCATTCCCCTTTTTTGTTTTTCAACCTGGCATTTAAGAGTACCATTCATGCGTTCAACAATGGCTTGGCCCGTAGGGGAATGGGGAATTCCAAATTTGTGGGAGATCCTCCATTGGGAAAGGAACTGACTGACAGGCCTGGAACTATAGGCAGGTCCACGGTCTGTTTTTATTTCAAGAGGGACACCAGGCACAGAAAAAGCACGTTGCCAGTGCTGAATGACGTCACGACTGGTCTCACCTGTGTGGGCAGTAGCAATCATTGCAGTAGAATATGTATCTATTGTAATATGGACATATTTTTGTCTGCCAAACTCATTGTAATGAGTTACACCTGTTTGCCAAAGTTGTAAAGCTTGAAGGCCTCTAGGATTAACTCCATAATTTGGCACAGAAGTAACATTTTGACAGTCTGGACAGGCTGCAATAATACTGCATGCAGCACCCTGAGAGAGACCCTTTTGGCCAAACTGATGATAAAAGGATCGCCAATTCTGATGATAGAATTGGTGGGCTAATACGGCTTGCTGATGGACATCAGGAACAGGCACTGACAGAGCCACAGAAACTAGAGCATCAACTCGAGCATTGCCTTCAATTATAAAACCAGGTAGGGAAGTATGGCTATTAACATGCATAACATAATATAGAGAATGGCGTTTCCGAATCTCTTCCCAAACTAAAGTCAAAATTGCAAAAAGCTTGGGGTTGTTGATATGACCAAGGACAGCCATATCTAGCTTGGGAAGGAGGGTTGCCACATATGCCGAATCAGTAACAAGATTAAGAGGGCCTGGAAAATACTGAAATGCCAAAGACGCATCCCGTAATTCTACAACTTGCAGGGATCCTTCCTGATATACAATTTGGGAATGCCATTGCCCATTTTTTTTCCAAGCAACTGCGGCTTTTCCCGTTTTTCCAGATTCATCTGTAAATACTGTGTCACCTTCAACTGGTTGTCTTTGACTTAGTTGCCGTGGCTGCAAAGTTAGATTTACAGTAATTTCTAGAAGTGGATGAGGTGGGTGATGGTACTGAATTTGCCCTTGAAAATTGGCAAGAGCCACTTGAAGGGCAGCAGAATTTAACAGCACCCATTCAACATAGTATTGTTGTACAGGGATTATCACAGTTGCTGGATCAGCTCCAGTCAACTCTAAACATCTTTTTCAGATTTTTATGATCAAATCGGCAACAAGTTCATACCATTCAACAGCAGTTTTCTTAGGCTGCAAAGGCAAAAACAACCATTCAAGTACATGCAGCAGATCTTCCCAAGCCTGGTTCCACTGGGCCAACATAGCATAAGGAGAAGATTGGTCCATTAAAATAAAACCCCTTAAAGGAAGTGTGATATCTACATGCCACACATGTCGCAAAGAGATCAACTGTTCAACTTCTTTCACAAGTGCTAAGGCTGCACGTGTTAAATACCTTGGGGCTAAAAGATCTGTGTCTCCTTTTAAAAGTTGCAAAAGAGGGTGCATTTGTTCATTAATAAGGCCTAAATAAGGCCGTAACCAATTTAGCATTCCTGCAAGTTTTTGGACATCATTCAAAGTCTTTATGTCCAGTTTCAATTTGATAAGTTGTGGAGACAGAGTTCTTTTCAGCACATTCATGCCCAGATATTTCCAAGGCTCTTGCCTCTGAACTTTTTCAGGAGCTACAACCAATCCAAACTCTGCTAAGCTATGTCTGGCATCTTTTTCAACTATGTTCAGCAGTTCTGTTGACGGTGCTGCCAGCAAAATGTCATCCATGTAATGATAACAGTAAACATCCTTGTATTTGTCTCTCACAGAGCTCAGGGCTTGGGCCACAAACCATTGACAAATGGTTGGTGAATTTCTCATGCCCTGAGGCAGCACGGTCCAGTGGTACCTTTTTGTGGGCTCAGAGTTATTTCTAGATGGTACTGTAAAAGCAAACTTTGCTTTGTCTTTTGGATCTAAAGGAATGGTAAAAAACCAATCTTTCAGATCAATAACTAAAATGTCCCGGTCCATTGGTATCACGGTGGCAGATGGCAATCCTGGCTGTAAGGCCCCCATAGGGGCCATCACTGCGTTGACTTTACGCAGGTCATGCAATAATCGCCATTTACCAGACTTCTTTTTTATCACAAATACAGGGGTGTTCCATGGGCTATGTGATTCTTCAATGTGGCCTGCGTCTAACTGTTCTTCAACTAATTCATGCAGGGCATACAGCTTTTCTTGGGGCAGGGGCCACTGATCTACCCATACTGGTTTGTCAGTTAACCAAGTGAGACCAAGGGTAGGCTGTTTCACTCCCTGCAGTACAGTGGCCCCAGTTAAAAATCCATGGTGATACGAACTCCCCATTGTCCTAAACAATCTCGACCCCACAAAGTGAATGGTGAGGTGGCGATGTATGGGCAGACGGTGGCAGTCTGTCCTTCTTGTGTTTTGATCTGTATAGGTTTTACAGAGAAGTAGCTAGTAGTCATGCCCCCCAGACCTACAACTCCTACTGCATTATTTATCAAAGGCCATTGAGGTGGCCAGTCTTTGCCCGATATGACAGTTACGTCTGCTCCAGTATCCAGAAGACCGTTCAATCTCACTTCTGCAGGAGTGCCTCCCGATAGCGCCAAGGTGCAGGTCAGGTTGGGTAGTTGTGAAGATAGTTCTTGTGTCCAACACACTTGAGGTATTCCTGTGGAGCTGAATCCTTCATTGCCCCACCACCTAGGCTCTGTTCTGGGAATACAACTCACAAAAGGCACAAGTTGAGCAAGGCATGCATTTTCTGGAATTGTAACAGGAGGCACAGGTGTAGAAACTGAGGCACATATTTGACCTGTAAAGTCTGCATCAACAACACCAACATGTACTTGGATATTTTGCAAAGTAGTACTAGATCGACCTATTAGTAAGGCACTAAGGCCCTTACCTATTGGCCCCTGAGCATTCAAAGGGACCTTAAACACTCCATGGTTGGTTAGAGTTACTGATTCACTGGTGTATACATCCATCCCTGCTGATCCCTGGGTCCTCCCTGATAATTGGTCACATAAGGCTGGACGGTTGGTATGACAACCTGAGGTACTTGTGTCATCGCGCGCCTCCTCGCGCTCTTGTGAGCGTTTCCCTGGCGTGGTAGAAGAAATCCTTCTTTATCGTAATGAGAATTACATTGTTTTGCAAAATGCCCTTTCCTTCCACAGCGGAAGCAAGGAGTTATCGTCGAGGACAGTTTAGGTTGTGGCGCGTGTTGCTTTTTGGAGGGGCAGTCCTGTTTACAATGTCCTGACTTACCACAAGAATAATATTTCATTTGCATAGCAGCCATTACTGCTAGTTGTTGTTTCAAGGTGCCCACCTTGGCACAGGCTGATATCATTGCTTCTAAACTGGGTTCACCTGGTAATCCTTCTATTATTTTTTGACAATCAGCATTAGCATTATCTTTGGCTAATTGCCTTACTAGCATGTCACGCAGGTGAGGGTCAAACACTTGAGAGGCAATAGCATGTTGCAAGTTTTCCACAAATGGCAAAAATGGTTCTTTTAGACCTTGCTTAATTGCTGTATAATGCTGTTTTGGCTCTGCTAATTGTGCAGTTTTCAATATTGCTTGCATGCCTATATTTTTTACTTGATCTAATACTACGGTGGGCCACTGAGCCTGATCTTGAGGGTTGGCATACTGCCCAAGACCCATCAACAGATCAGGCCCATTAGCAAACCAGGGATCATCTTGTGGAAGTTTATATTCTGCAGCCCCTGTTGTTCTGCAGCTGTCCGCCAGGTGGCGTGGAAAACGGATAGTTGCACAGGTTGGAACATAATCTGTGCCAGCTGAGAAATATCAAAAGGAGTCAAAGCACCCATGGTTAGCAAACGCAGCAATTGCATTGTAGGTGGCGAATTCACCCTGTACTGAGAAACAGTTTTTTGCAAGTCCTGGACTACTTTCCAAGCACATGGTATATGAACGTGAGGATTACCAGCAGCCGCATCTCCCAATACAATAGGATATGCATGCGGTGCATCGGTGGAAGGAGTAGGAAGATCAAGGAGTGGTCCGCCTATCAGTTCTGCTAAATCCCAGTTCCCGTCTCTTAATGCCCCATCTCTTACAGCCTGCCAAAATCGGCGAAGGTCGCGCGTCATTACTGTACCACTGGAAACTGGATTTTTACCACCTCCACCTTCTTCATTGCCTGTGACTGATAACGTTGTCGTAGCTGGACCCGAATCCGGGTTTTCGGCATTTCCATCCTGCGCAGGCAGAGCTGGAGTAGACTGGGCGGAAGGGCCGGAGCCGAGGGGGGAAGGAGTGTGGGCTGGCACAAATGTTGGGGGGAGTCAGGGGGTTGGGATCGGTCTGCCGAGGTTTCTGCTTGTCATCCTCGTCCTCGGAATCAGTATCGAGTATAAGTCGATGCAGTTGGAGAGATTTAGAGGATTCGGGGCATTGGGGAGTGGCGCCTGGTAAGGGGCACAGACTCTCCCCCTCCCCCACCCCCTCATCCTCTTGTCTGTATTCTGGAGGGGGATACAGGGGAGGTTTGAACGTTGTACCCTCATTTGCATTTTGCTGACTTTTTAAGCCCCCACTCACGTCTTGCGGACTCTGCAAGCCTCCACTCACATTTTGCTGATTTTGCAAGCCCCCAGTCGCATTTTGATGATTTTGTAACCCCCATTTGCATTTTGCTTATTTTGCAAGCCCCCAGTCACATTTTGCTGACTTTGCAAGCCCCCATTTGCGTCTTGCAGATTCTTGAAGCCCCCTACAACATGTCTAAGCAGTCCCCATGTAAGCAAAAGCCCCGGCGCCTTTTTGTCCCCTTTCTCCAGAGCTTCTGACAGTGTTGATCCTAAATTGTCCCAGGTTGACACACTAAGAGAAGTCGCGGGGGACACTTCCACTCCATGTGTTTTGGCCCACAATAACATATTTTTTAAATGAAGCCCACCTAAAGTAATTCCACGCTTCTCTAATACTAATTTCCACTTTGATAGCACCATGGTATCTTCTTTAGATAACTTACTCCCCATGTTGTCCCTGGTGGCTCACCTTACCGGTGTCACGTTCTCCCGGGATCTTGCAGCCGCTGCACTACTCTGCTTCACCAGGCTCTGCCTCCCCAGCAACCCGCTGGTCACAGTCTCAGGATCTGCTCCTGACACCCCTTACCGGGGTCACATCGGCACAGTCTCAGGGTCTCTTTTTGATACCCTTTACTGGGATCACATCAGCACGTCGCAGTCACCAAATGTGGTGACGCAAGTCGAGGCGGACTGAAAAAAACACTATGTCTGCGTGGCTGGGTTTGGACAAAATGGCCTTTATTGTTTATACAAACTATTTATATATCTTAGACAGTACAGGTGTCAGACCCTGATAGGTTTTTGTGTTCTTCTTCTTGCTTGCTAATTGCTGTTGCTGTAGGTGCCCGTATGCTGCTGTTCTAAGTTCCTGTTCCACACACCCTGTTTACATACCTGACAATTTGTGGCTGTCTTAAAGGTACACGGCTAAGTCTTTGAAGTCAACTAACTTGTCTGCAGACCCGCTGCAGACCCCAACAGATATGCGCCCTGAAAGAAGCTGCAGCCCATGGAGAGCCTGCACTGGAGCAGGCTCCTGGCAGAACTTGTAGCCTGTGAAGAGGAGCTCACACAGAAGCAGGTTTTCTAGCAGGACCTGTGACCTGTGGAGAGATCCACTCTGGAGCAGTCCATTCCTGAAGGACTGTATCCCATGGAATGCGACCCCATGCTGGAGCAGGGCAAGAGCATGAGGAGGAAGGAGCAGCAGAGGCAATGTGCTATGAACTTACCACAACCCCCATTCCCCATCCCCCTGCACTACTCAGGGTGGGAGGCAGTAGAAGAGTCAGGAATGACGTTGAGCCCGGGAAGAAAGGAGGGGTGGGAGGAAGGTGGTTTTAGATTTGTTCTTATTTCTCATTATCCTGCTCTGTTTAAATGGCAATATATTAAATTAATTTCCCCAAATTAAGTCTGGTTTGCTGGTGAGGTTAATTGGTAACTAATCTCCCTGTCCTGGCCTTGACCCGTGAGCTTTTCATCATATTTTCTTCCCCTGTCCTGTTGCAAATGAGGAGCGATAGAGTGGCTTGGTGAGCATCTGGAGACCAGCCAAGGTCAACCCACCACAGCATTTAAGTCCATGGTAACAATTCCACAGTATTTAGTGGCAGCAGGATTAAGATAATTTTTCCAAGACTACCAACTGCAGTATGCCTTACTCTCAATTTTTAAACAGATTAGCTACCACTGAACAGTAGGATTTGGCATATCTTCGTACAGTTATCACTATTGTCAATTTAAGTTACAGTATTCTGCCATACATACCACTTAATTAAGAAACTGTTTTAATCAAATGCAAGTTACTAACCAGTGTTGTCCACTTTGTCTCAGTAGCAAGCATTTTGATTATAATACTACATATCTTGTAACAGTAGCCTAAAATAATAATAATTAAAATAATAATTATTATTGTTGTCACTGTTGTTGTTATTATTATTAACAGAATCCTCAGTTGTATTTTATTAGGCCCTGTAGCTTTCATTTATGTCATTAATTTTACATTAAAGGGGAAAAAAAAAAACCTTCCAGAAATGGTCAGGAAAGGTTTATCAAGAACAAACCCATAAAATTAAGAGCTACTCAGTTTTTTGTTGTTGTTAATCAGTCTGTATACAAGATGTTTGCCAGGTTTATTGTTTTCAGAATTCAAAGAAATTAATTTTAACAGCAAATGCTAAATTATTTCTGAGTTCTTGCAATTTTTTAATTTATTCTCCTTCTACTCAGTCTAATTTTTAAAATTGTTCCTAAAAGGGTATACTGGTTTGGACTGACAGTTAATTTTCTTCATAGTAGCTAGTATAGGGCTATGTTTTTGATTTATGACCAAAACAGTGTTGATAACACCCCCATGTTTTAGTTATTGCTGAACAGTGTTTGCACAGTATCAAGGCCTTCTCTGTTTCTCACGCTGCCCCACCAGTGAGTAGGCTGGGGGTGCACAAGAGATTGGGAAGGGACACAGCTGGGACAGCTGACCTCAACTGACCAGAGAGATATTCCATACTATATGACATCATGCTTAGCAATAAAAACTGTGGAAAAGAACGAGGAAGGGAGGATGTTTGGAGTTATGGCATTTGTCTTCCCAAGTAGCTGTTACGCATGATGTAGCCCTGCTTTCCTGGAGATGTCTAAACATCTGCCTGCCAATGAGAAGTAGAGAATGAACTCCTTATTTTGCTTTGCTTATATACACAGCTTTTGCTTTACATATTAAACTGTCTATATCTTGACCCATGAGTTTTCTCGCTTTTACACTTCTGATTGTCTCCCCCATCCCACTGCGGAGGAGGGAGCAAGCAACTGTGTACGGCTTTGCTGCCTACCAAAGTTAACCCACAATAAAAAAAAAAGGGAGAAAAGGGAGAGTTAGGAAAGATTTTATGAGTGACCTTTTCTATACTATTTAATTTAATGAGGCAGAATAAGAAGGTACACAGAAATTCAACTTAAAAGAACCCAAAAAAGCATGTAGGCAGGCTACCACTCACCTACTAGCTGCACATGCATTGTTGCAGGAGCTAAGACAAATCTGAACTGCTGTCTCTACTTTTGGTTTGAACAGTTATCCTGAAAGAAGGATCTTCAATGCCATACCCAAAGGCCCAGAAAATGTCAGGGAGTAGTAAGAGAAAGCTGCTCCCTAAGGGACAGGATCCAAGGGGGATTACATGGGCCTCATCAGCCAGGGCCCAGTCCCACAGTACCCAAGCAAGATGAGTGGGACAGTGTGGAATGGCTGGAAGACAACAGACATATTATGAGCAATCCAGACCAAGTAACTTTGTTGTAATAGCAGGCCGAGCAGGCCAAAGGTGTAACAAGTTGCAGCTGTTGTGAAGGACATATGCAAGGCCAAGGGAGACAAAGAAACTGTGTACTGGCAGAGAGATAAGAAAGTTGGACTATTAAGGAACTGTACTTGGGAAAGAGATAAAGGAGTTGGACTGAAAAATAAGAAAATAGAATGTTGAAACAGAGTGTAGGCGAGGAGCATGGATACCACGCCGTGACCAGTCATAGAGTGCAGGAGAGTGAATAGACAAGCAGCTTTAGCCTATTAGCAATCTAGAAGCAATGTGTGCGTTTGTGCTAGTGTATAAATTGCTGTGTATCCCTTAATAAAGTGGCACTAACTTGATCACATTGGTCGTATAAGTTGTGTTCGAACCTTCTGCGTCAACAGGACAGAGCCAAAGGTGGATGACCAGACAAAGTCATGGTGATGAGGCAGATCTGAGGTCAAGCCAGGAAGACAATCTGAAGGTCAGGATCAGGTCTGGTGAGGGTAAACAGGGTCAGACACAGCCCAGTAATCACCAGGCAGGTCCATAGTGACAAGTCAGGACCAAAGTCAAGCTGGAAAGTCAGTCTATGGGTTGGGATCCATATCAACAGGGTCCATGTCTAGGCAGATGTACAACTCCCAACATATCAGCAGTTCTAATAATAAACATGAGCTCTCCTAACAAACCTCACTTTGCCAGGCTTTAATGAATCTCTGCAACCAAGACATGGTTTACTTTGGTAATCATAAGCATTATATGTCATATCATTATGAAAGAATTTGTCAGTGCCCCGAGCACATGAACAAGATCTGCAATCTCTCCTTCTCTCCTAAAGGTTTGACTACCTGTGCTCAAGTCTAGGTCTGATATGGTCTAGCCATGTAACCTGGGATCAGGCTGCTGGGAAAGAGCTCGGTGGGAAAGTGCTGGGAGAAGCCTCCCTCTTCACTGACAAGCTGCATTTATGCTTAGGTCCTCATCTTTGGGCCTTGGCTGAGCTATGCTGTAGGTATGTGGTGCTCAGTGATGTATTATATTGATCCTGACTTGTTGACTTGGCTTCCTGTCTTGACCTCAGACCTGCCACATCACTATGGATTTCTCAAGCAAACACTGGATTGTGACTGACCCCTGGTTACTATCACTGGACTTGTTCTGCTCTTCTTTTTTAAGTGCTGTAGGACTTCCCCCTATTGGTGAGACTGCTGTGAGGGCCTTTGAGCGCACTAAAAGACCTTAACGGGCCTGACCAGCCTACACACACCCTCTGCCCATGGGCTCAGTAGCTCCATTTCAGTTCAGTCCATTTCAGCTATGTTGTAGGTGTGGCTGCCTCCAGCTCTGTCACAGCTGTGCCTGACCATGGACCCTGTTGATCTGGACCCTGAACCATAAAGTGACTTTCTGGCTTTACCTCAGTCCTGCCTCATCACCGTGAACTTGCCTGATGATCTGGACTCTTGACTGACCCCAGCTGCCATTCCCTGGATTGCCCTGCTCAGGTATTGTGGGACAGGGCCCTGGTGAGGTCTCTCTCCTGCTAGTTGTGTTACTATGCCCAGCTGCCTGTCCCTTAGGGAACAGCTGGGCCTTGCTGTTCCTGCCTGCCTTGCTGTCACCCTCAACTCCTGGCTTGTCTTCTCTTGGGAAGCAGACACTTTTGCTGCTTCTTGATGTGATAAACACAGTCATGATTCATGTCAAAATAGAATATAGTGTGATAAGTGTAATTGTACCCTGTGTAAATCTAAACTAGTTTGTGACCATTATAACCTGTATCACAATTGTAATGAATAGGCACATGTGCTTCTCCTTTTAAGACAATGTAAAAACTCCCCCTTCCCCTGAGGCAATCACTACTTAGAAAAGCCCCCCAAAGGAGACAAAGAAAGCACGCCAGGGAAAGACAAAGACCCTGAGACTTTCAAAAGTGCACCAAAGAACGACCCAATAGGAGGAGAAGCTGTACCCTAACGACCCAATGGAGAAAGAGCAGGATGAACATCCGGCAAGAAGAGATTGGTCAAGATGCTGGTATAAAAGATGCTGCTTTTAGGACTCAGGTGTGCGTGTGGTGGAACTAATTGAGTTCTCTGCGCACCCAGCGCTGTTTTTGCTTATTGTTTCTCAACCTAAATTGATTGAACCCAAAATAAAATTGTTTTAATTTTTATCGTTTATAACATTGAAAATAAGACTGTAATATAAGGCAAACATTCTCCTTTCTGTCCCTCCCCTCCCCCCAGATCTGAGCTTGAAACTTACTTTTGGATCAGCCAAATAATGTCACCTTTTTTTTTTATTTTTGCTTTGACCAGTAAAGAGTGTACTTCCCCAAAAGCAGGAAAAACTTGAGTTTGCACAGGTCAGCGTGTGTCCTGAGATATTCTGTGATATTCAATCAGATCTTGGTGCCCTACCCAAGATTCCCAAGGAATGGAAGAAAGCAAGTGTTGCTCCATCTTCAGCAAGGAGAATCCAAAGAACTACAGGCCGTTCAGCCTCAGGGTGACAAAAGAAAGTCCTCCTGGGAACCATTTGCAAACATTAATGACAAGAGGGTGCTTGGGAGTCATCAATGTGGATTTACAAAGGGGAAATCATGATTAACCCACCTGATAGCTTTCTATGACAAGATGACTGGCTCAGTGAATGAGGGGAAAGATGTAGATGTTGTTTATCTCTACTTTAACAGAGTTTTCAACACTGTCACCTGTAACATCCTCATAGACAAGCTGATGAAGCACAGACTAAATAAGTAGACTGTGAGGTGGATTGAAAAATGGCTGAACTGCTGAGCTCAAAGGGTTGTAATCAGTACCACAAAGTCCATCTGGAGGCCAGTCACTATCAGTGTACCCCAGCTGTCAATACTGGGTCCAGTCCTGTTCAACATCTTCATTCATGATCTGGATGATGGAGCAGAGTGTACCCTAAGCAAGTTTGCAGATGACACAAGACTGGGAGGAGTGGTTGATACACCAGATGAGTATGCTGCCATTCAAAGGGACCTTATAACCCTCATGAAGCTCTGCGTATTCAGATGATGGTTGTTTGTGTCTTGTTTTTTTGTTTATTAGCAAGCGGCATGACTGTAGTCCCAATGAGGACCACAAGACTAGAGTGATCCTAGCAGCATTCCCAGCACACAATGTTACAAGGTTTATGATACTGTTGAGCATTATATATTTTGTATGGTATAGAAGAAAACTGAAAAAGTTTAACAAGAATCAGGCACAATAAACAGCTGAGAGCTTTCAAAGCTTGGTCCTGCTTCCCAAATAAATGTACTCTCCTTTAGTTGAGAGAAGTCACCATTCAATTAATGCAGCCAGGCTGCCTAAAAGACAACTTTCTCAAAAAATGATGGGTTTCAGCTTTACCAGCCTGCTCCTTTCTCACAGGGCTCTGACTGAATGATTCAGCACTAGCCATCAGGAACACCATACAGCTAGTGCATCTTTGGCACCCTAAATCTTGGAAAGGTTTTCAGTCCAGGCAGAAATTTCAAGGAGAACAAGACAGCCTTAGATTGGCACCTCTGAAAAGAGAATCCACTCTGGAAGAATGCCCCACAATTCCAAGGACTGAAAAATGTTGGGAGAGGGGTCTGCTGGAGTCAAGAAATTACTCAATATGAGTTATGCATCTTGCTCATCTTTATTGGCTTCTAACACTTCTTATATAGCCTCAATACACAAGCATGTTCCCAAAGCAAACATATAATTGGTTATTAGCCCCTAAGCGCGCGCTGCTCTCACACCACTAATTATCATGATTAGAACAAGCATTCTATCCATGCAGCTATTTGCGTTAGCTATGTTTTAGCCTTGCGGTTTGCTACTCCCTTTATTCCCATTCCGCTCCCTATCTCCCTTGGCCTTGCACATGTCTTCCCTAACAGCTGCAGCTTGTTACAGCCACAGCCTGTTAGTACAACAAAGTTACTTGGTCTCAGGATTCAAGAACAGATCAAGGCCACTTTCTTGTTAACTTCAGCACAACAACTTCAGCACAATTCTAATTCCAGGCCTATTCTAATTCCAGGCCTGGATTGTGCAGATCTTTAGGGTTTCTGTGGCCAATGCTTCTGCAGCCATTCTTCTACAGAGAAACAAGGAAACTCAAGAGGTACTTCAGCAACTACCTTTATTTAGAAGCAGAGATCCAGTTATCTTTCCCCTTAACAGCCTTTATGCAGAGAACACATGCTAGATAGGCTCTAATATAACAACTTGAGTTGCAAGGCTGTGGAGGCTCAGATGGCCATTTGTAAACAGTGCAGTGGTGCCACTGCCTGATCTTGAGTTATTTTCCTTCTGACTTTGAAAGGTTGGCAAACCTGTTCTTAATTGAACCTCTTATATGATAAGAATACTGGTTGTAGTCAAGAACCACAAGATTTCAGCTTAACAGTGGCCAAAGTCTGATGTGTGAGAGCCAGTCATATGCAGACTTGCTCATCATTTTCTACTAGCTAGTAATTTCACAATGCTCTATTGTGACACTTTGTTATATGTTGAGCAAGAATGCATGGGAAAGCCTTAAAATCAGAGCAAATGCTTGAAGGCAGAGCATCATTGCAATTTGGAGCTGATTCTTTATGAGCTTAATTTTATTATAGAGGAGAACTTTGCACCATCAGTCATTACTCAAAGTAACTTTACTTGATGCCATTTTAGTGTGCTGGTTATCATAACTTTAAATAAATAAGGAAACAGTGAAGCTGCTACTAGTTATTCAGAAGAGGGAGCCGCACAGTTTACAGGTTAGATAAGCTTAGAAGACACTAAAGCGATACTAAAATAAGATAAAAAGCATTCTTAAGAGCAATCAAGGTTAGGAAACTCTTCCCTTACCCTCATAAAAATACAGTAAATATTACTATCAAATACTGCATCAAAAATAATGTTTTTATTCTTTTCTTGGTTTAGCAGGTGAGGGATTTTCAAGTTGCTTATTTGCAGAGCTATTATCTTGGAGAAAGTAATAAAAGAAAAAAAAGAGGGTTTATTATATTCTTTTGACCTGCTGGGACATGTGGTTCCATACTGCACACCACAGATGTACCAGCTTGTGCTGTAATCCCAGTTATTGGGAGCCAGCCCTAAAGGATTTTCAGGCACTGCAATAAGTTACAATATTAATTTAGTAGTCATCTGTAGAGGAATTATAGACGACTGTGATATGGAGAAATAGTGTGAAATGGGGACGCTTAACACCGACTGTGATTGTATATGTCTGCTCAAGGAATGTGGGTATGGTGACTAGTCATGGGTGCGGTGTCTGGTCACACAGGCACACAGCTCTGAGGAGACAACTACAGTTTTTGAGGAGACGCCTGCCCCTCTTCCTCTAACAAAGGGGAGACGGGGAGACGCCTGCCCTTCTTTCTCTAACAAAGGGGCTATTTAAAAGAGAATGAGAGAAGATGAGAGACATTCCAATGCTATCTAGAGGGAGGGAGTGCTAAGTCTCCTTGCTGGAGAAGATGGGATGGTCACAAGAACATGACTCACCTACAAACCTGCAAGACCACCACATTCCAGGAAACGGACTGATAAGCTAATTAACATACGAAGCGGGGTTTAGGTAACAAATATGTATAGGCGCTAATTGAATATTCATTTGTTTCATTGTATAAATGTGGGATGGTTCGTCACTTCGGGTATGCACGCTTGTGGAGGAGCGATCCCCCGTGCATCTGCGCGCAATAAACATACCTACTTTATAACTTTCGAGTTATAGAGTCAAATTCCGCACGTCAGTTTTGGCGAGCCAGGCAGGAGGATTTCTGCTCGGCTGAGGGACCAGCTGCGGAGCGGACGCTCCTAGGCGCGCCCCGGGAGATTTCCTCGGAGGAGCCTCCTCTTCTCAGCTGTTCACCCGGGAGCAGAAAAGAACCCCTGGATCCACGGATAAAACGGTATGTTTAGTAACGGGGCGGCTGGTGAGACGCACGGAGACGTCCGGCGCGCAGCGTAGTCCCCAGGAGGAAAGGTACCTTGGGAGGGGGTTTGCTGACCAAGGGGTGGCCGCTAGCGATCTTGGGGGCAGATCGAGCAAACCCGAGGTTACTGCCATTCCTAAAAGCCCGGAGGCCTCGTGACGGAAAGCGGGGGGCGGGACGGAATAAGGCGGAATCTCACAGGAACAAGAGGGACCTCATAGCAAAATAAAAGGGAAACTTTTGCGCAAGAAAAAAAAAAAAAAAAAAAAAAAAGGGGAAGCTAAAAACTTCCTTTAGGTTGTCTTAAGAATTGGGGAATTCCTAGAATGTAACAACTGAAATAGCGCTCTGTGTCTTGTTTGTTCTATGTGTTGTCTTGTTACATGTTCAAAACTTGGAGTTATGAAATGTATGTTGAAAAATAATAATATTCTGGTAATTCGTGGCAAATTGCGGAAAACTTAACACTCTGCTTAAGACCAGGAAAAATTGGGTTTTGTTTGTTGTTTGCTTTTTGGCAATTGTTCATCGAAATGCATACTTTGTGAACTGTCAGTGTTCCTAAAAGTTGTACATAAGTGCATGGTACCGTATAACATACTGCTTGTGTGACTGCGGGCTGCCCGGAGAGTGTGAATGGTGTGATTGAGATGCGCATTTTGATTTTCCGTGTATAGCTTAATTATTTTGACTGAGTGTGAGTGCAAGAGTGCTTGAGACGCGCGTTTGAGTGCAAAACAAGTAAGGAGCTCTATCTGTGTTTCCGACCTTAGGGTGGCTAAGGCGGCCGGAGAAAAAGTGATTAAAATTGCAAAATGGGAAATGGAAAGAGTAAGCCCTGTGAAAAATCGCCCTTGGGTTGTATATTAAAACATTGGAGTGATATCGTAGGACATGGTGGTACCGAAAATAGAAGGAAATTGATTAAATATTGTAATCAATGGTGGCCTTTGTATTGTATAAATTGGGGAGTGATGCGAAATGGCCTCAGGAGGGAGGAACGTTAGATTATAACACTCTCCTGCGATTAATGTTGTTTCTGAGAAGAGAGGGAAAATGGGACAAAGTATCATATGCAGACATGTTCTTTGTCCTCCAGGACAAACCCGAGTGGCAAAAGGACTGTGGATTAGTACCCCCTCGGGATCCTATGGTACTAGCACTAGAAAGAGTGCGGGATTAACATCACCTGATCTTTAATTATGGCTCTAGAAAAGGATGGGAAAAAAACTGAGACCTAAACTAGAAAGATGTTCTTGTTGAAATTTTTGTGTTTAAAAGCTCAGGTTGCAGTTCCTTCTGTCGAGCAACCAGAATGAAACACGTTGTAAGATATAAAAACTTGTACTAATGTATGTAAAACCTGAGGGGGGTGGAGAATCAAAGACCTTGTGAAAGTGTTAAAGTATTGGGGTGAGTTTGTACAAACCCCCATACCCCCTCGAAGGTGCGGCTGAGTCACGCTGGACGCATGGCAGGGTGTTTGCTGTTTACCTGCGAAGGCATGATATGTAATAACACAGACTTAAAGCAACAAGTAGCAGATTTGCATTCAGGGTAAGAAAGAGTTAAAACAGAAATGCTGCTGCAGAGGCAGGCCTGTGTAACCTGCAGAGCAGGAACAGCATCTCCTGCTCCAATCCTCCTGATGGTGGGGAGGAGGGGTTGCTGATGCTGACAATTGAGCAGAAGGACCTGACAATGTCACCCCAATTGCTGCAGCATTTGCAGTACAACAGGACCGGTAACGGCCCCTTTAGGGCAGGGAATGGGTATGAGGTGGAATTTTAGTGAATACGAAACCAACTTATTTGTTGAACTTCAGTAAAAAAATAATTATTTGTTACAGTTGTGGGATCTGCTGGCCACCAGGAAAACATCCTGAAACCTTTAAAGTACAAACTAAGAAAACAAACAAGAATGCCAAATTCCCCAAAGGCCCTTCTTGGTAAGGACTTATTAGAACAATTGGAGGCAACAATCAAATTTAAAAAAGGGGAAGTTACTCTGGAAGTAAATGATCACCAATACATACAGGTTATGAGCCTATCTTTGGCCAGTACTCCTATAAAAAGGGAAATTGATACCAGAATTATTGATCAGGTATATCCTGGAGTATGGGCAATTGACATGCCGGGACGTGCCAAGAATGCATCACCTGTTATAGTAAAATTAAAGGAAGGACAGGGTGCGATAAGAATTAAACAATACCCACTGAAAAGGGAAGATAGGGAAGGAATTCGTCCAAAAATAGAGCGATTCATAGAATTAAAACTACTAAAAAAATGTGAGTCAGAATTTAACACACCTATCCTCCCAGTTAAAAAACCTGATGGGTCTTATAGGATAGTTCAAGATTTAAGGGCCATTAACAAAATAACAGAGGATCTGTATCCTGTAGTAGCTAACACCTATACCTTACTAACCACCCTGACACCTGACCTAGCTTGGTTCACAGTTTTAGACTTAAAAGATGCCTTCTTTTGCCTCCCTCTCCATGAAGCCAGCCAAAGAATTTTTGCTTTTGAATGGGAAAATCCCAGAAGCGGTCGAAAGACCCAGCTCACATGGACGGTGTTGCCACAGGGGTTTAAAAATAGCCCCACAATTTTTGGAAACCAATTAGCAAAGGATTTGGAGTTATGGGAACCACCACCAGGAGAAGGGAAAGTGTTACAATATGTAGACGATCTTCTTATTGCAACCAGAACCAAAGAATCTTGTATTATTTGGACTGTGAGCCTGCTGAACTTTCTGGGACTACAAGGATATCGGGTTTCTAAGAAGAAGGCACAGGTGGTGTTACAACAAGTCACATACCTAGGGTACGAGATCAGTGCCAGACAACGGGTCCTAGGGAAGGCCCGAAAAGAAGCCATATGCCAAGCCCCCCGACCACGAACTGTAAAGGAACTGCAGACATTTCTGGGAATGACAGGATGGTGCAGGCTTTGGATATGTAATTATGGCTTGCTTGTTAAACCATTATATTCCCTGATAGCAGCTAATCAGAAGGATCTTCAGTGGGATGCTGAATCAGACAGAGCTTTCCATGAACTGAAGAAAGCCTTGATGTCGGCACCAGCACTAGAACTTCCTGATGTGAGTAAGCCATTTTTCCTATTTTCCCATGAGAAACAGGGAATGGCATTAGGAATACTGGCACAAGATTTGGGACCATACAGACGGACAGTGGCATACTTCTCTAAACAGCTGGATGCCACTGCAAAAGGGTGGCCTGGTTGCCTGAGAGCAGTAGCAGCTGTCATCCTAAACATCCAGGAGGCCCGGAAGTTTACCTTGGGCCAGAAAATGACTGTCTTAGTATCCCACACAGTGTCTGCAGTCCTTGAAACAAAAGGGGGGCATTGGCTCTCCCCACAGAGATTCCTAAAATACCAGGCCATAATGGTGGAACAAGATGATGTTGAGATCGTGACTACAAACATCGTCAATCCGGCCTCATTTCTTAATGGGAATGTTGGCGAATCAGTCGATCATGACTGTCTAGAAACAATCGAAGCCACTTATTCTAGTAGGACAGATCTCAAGGATGTTCCTATTAATGGAGCTGAACATTGGTTCACGGATGGGAGCAGCTATATGCTGAATGGAAAGCGACATTCCGGATATGCTGTTACAACCTCTGAAGAAGTGATAGAATCGGGACCGCTACCAGCTGACACTTCGGCACAGAAGGCTGAAATCATAGCCCTTACTCGAGCTCTGGAGAGAGCTCAGGGAAAACCTATAAATATTTGGACTGATTCTAAATATGCCTTTGGAGTGGTACATGCTCATGGAGCAATATGGAAAGAAAGGGGACTGTTAAACTCCCAAGGAAAAATCATCAAACATGCGGAAGAAATTTTGAAACTCCTAAATGCGGTCCAGCTTCCTGAAAGGGTGGCAATTATGCACATCAAGGCACACCAGAAAGTGAGCACAGAATTAGAAAGAGGAAATGAACTGGCGGACAGGGAAGCAAAACAGGCAGCCAGAAAAGCAATCAAGGTAGAGGGTGCGCTAATACCCGATGGACAAATATCTCTAGAAGGTAAACCAGACTATACTAAAGAAGATCGCAAACTGATTTCTGACCTAGAGGGATCATATAATGAGGAAGGGTGGGCTGTAATCTCACATGGGAGAATAGTGATTCCTTCCTACATGGTATGGTCAGTAGTTCGGGAAGAACATAGAAAAAGGCACTGGGGGGCAGAAGCTCTATATAAGGATCTCACTAAAAACATAATAGCACGAAATTTGTATACTACTATTAGACAAGTAACCCAACAATGTGATCTTTATCTCCAGACTAATCCTAGGATTACCAAGGGGCCAAAGTTGGGAAAAATTGGGAAAGGAAATGTTCCAGGGCAACATTGGCAGATTGATTTCTCGGAACTTCCTAAAAAAGGGGGGTATCGATATTTATTGGTACTAACAGATACCTTTTCAGGTTGGCCAGAAGCCTTCCCGTGCAGAACTGCTAAAGCCCGGGAAGTGACCAAAATACTGCTCCAAGAGATAATACCTAGGTTTGGAGTCCCAGCGGTAATGTCCTCGGATAGAGGACCACATTTTGTGTCCAGAATAGTGCAACAGATCAGCCACCATCTAGGAATAGATTGGCAATTACATACCCCATACCGACCACAATCGAGTGGCCAGGTGGAAAAGATGAATCATCTAATCAAACAACAGATTGTCAAGTTAGGTCAAGAAACAAATCTAACTTGGCCCCAGTCTTTGCCATTAGCTCTTACACGAATTCGAACTAGACCAAGAGCAAAAGAGGGGCTTAGCCCATTTGAAATTTTGTATGGACGACCCTATGGGGTACAAAAGGGGACGTCTTCACAGATTGGTGAAGAAACAATGACTTCCTATATGGTGGCACTAAACAAACAATTAATAAGAATTGAGAAGCATGTGATGGGAACACGCAGTAGGGGTCTGGATGGACCTGTTCACGATATACGACCAGGGGACTATGTATACGTTAAGTGTTTTGCAGATAAAACCCTGGAACCACAGTGGACCGGACCTTTTCAAGTCCTACTCACCACCTACACCGCAATCAAGGTTGAGGGACAGAATTCTTGGATTCACCATACCCGGATCAAGAAAGCCCCTGCAACTTCGTGGAGAGTAACCCCAGATAAAAAAAACCTGAAACTCAAATTTACTCAGACAAATGGGAATAATGTGGGTGGCAAGTAAGTGAACCTGAGCGGTTGTGGATCCACCATATGGGAAGGGCACCACAACAAACAATATAGAACAAAAGAGTCTGGGACTGAGCCAGTGGCCACTCTTGCCCAACTTGTTATCGGTAAGCCCCACCTCAAACAAAGATATTTTTGATCAAAACAGATTTTATATGTATATATGAGGAACGTTTAGATTCTTAAAATGATCAATAGTGGGTTTAAACCATTTGTGGTTTTTTGTACCCTCTCTCTTGCCTACAACCAAGAGCCTGATAACTGGCCTTGGAATCATGCCCAGAAAAAACACACTGGAATAATGGGAAAGGTGGACTCAAAGACGAAACTAGCTATGGTGGTTTTTTCTGAAAATGAGGTGTACCAAAGGAATCAATGGGATCAGGAGGATGTACACAAAGTCGACCGATTATGGGGAAAATTAGGAGATAGGATAAAAGTAGGGTGTCAAACGTATAATGAAAAAGATAACACCAAGATTTCAGGAGACACCCTGATTTAATGTCAGAAAGGTAAATAAGGAATTTACCCTTCTAAATACAGCCATGTGCTTTAATTCACGGGAATGTTGGCACAATTTTACCTTAACTGAGCCCATCTTTATAATATGCCTAGGAAAATATCCTTTTGAACATAGAACATGGGCCAGAAAGATAGGCGACAAGTGGCAAACAGTAGATTTAGAATCTTGTATTATGCGAGAACAGCAGGGCTTCCTCTGTGAAAGCAATACTATAATGGCTCAGGATACTTGTTTAGATACAGATCAAAAAATATGTCATTTTGAGGCCCAACCAAATGCAAACTTGAAAACAGTAATTATATATGCAGGGAAGGAATGTGCGTGTTTGAGAACTAAGTGTAACACAATAACTGTAGATGGGGAGGTAAAGGAGACTGTACAATATTCAAATTACTGTATCTGTAATTTTACATCTAAATTTACCCTATCACAGATGATAATTCCTACCCCCATAGGACTAAATATAAGCAGAATAAAAGAACTATTAAAACATGCAGATTTTACAACGTATACTGAAAGAAACCAAAGAAAAGGGACATGAAACTCTTCTTATGATCCATCATGATGTAGAGGGGATCAAGAAAGTTTTAAAAAAGGTAGAACAGGATGGAAACCATAATTGGTGGGATACTCTCTTTGGCTGGTCACCTTCTGCAACAGGAATTCTTAACACTATGGTACACCCCATTGTGATCTTATTGATCAGTTTAGGAATTTCCTTAATACTAACCATTATGTTATATTTGTGGGTTTGGAGAATGTTTAAAAGGGTAACACTTATGTATGATGCTTTATATCATTCGGGAAGACTGCTTAAGTAAAAGAATTTACTTAATTTAATAAAAAGGGGGGATTGATATGGAGAAATAGTGTGAAATGGGGACGCTTAACACCGACTGTGATTGTATATGTCTGCTCAAGGAATGTGGGTATGGTGACTAGTCATGGGTGCGGTGTCTGGTCACACAGGCACACAGCTCTGAGGAGACAACTACAGTTTTTGAGGAGACGCCTGCCCCTCTTCCTCTAACAAAGGGGAGACGGGGAGACGCCTGCCCTTCTTTCTCTAACAAAGGGGCTATTTAAAAGAGAATGAGAGAAGATGAGAGACATTCCAATGCTATCTAGAGGGAGGGAGTGCTAAGTCTCCTTGCTGGAGAAGATGGGATGGTCACAAGAACATGACTCACCTACAAACCTGCAAGACCACCACATTCCAGGAAACGGACTGATAAGCTAATTAACATACGAAGCGGGGTTTAGGTAACAAATATGTATAGGCGCTAATTGAATATTCATTTGTTTCATTGTATAAATGTGGGATGGTTCGTCACTTCGGGTATGCACGCTTGTGGAGGAGCGATCCCCCGTGCATCTGCGCGCAATAAACATACCTACTTTATAACTTTCGAGTTATAGAGTCAAATTCCGCACGTCAACTGTATGAAAAGTTTATTTGTAAAAAGTTTGTGATGATTGGTAAAAACATGAGGTATGAAATGTTAAAAAGAAAAAAAAAAAAAGAGGGGGGGAATTGTAGAGGAATGAAGCTGTTATTGTTCTTATCTCAACCCTTGAGTTTTACATTCCTTTCTGATTCTTCTCCCCATCCCTCTGGGTGAGGAGGAGTGAGCAAGTAGCTGTGTGGTGCTTGGTTGCCTGCTGGGGTTAAACCATGACAAAGGGAGATAAGATTATCTGTACTGTCCTCTTTTTCTTTAGCTCCAATAAATAGCATTTTAAGAGATACTTAGAATCATAGAATCATCAAATGGTTTCGGTTGGAAGGGACCTTTAAAGATCACCTAGTCCAACCCCCCTGCCATGGGCAGAGACATCTTTCACTAGATCAATTTGCTCAAAGACCCATTCAACCTGACCTTGAACATTTCCAATGATGGGGCATCCACAACTTCTCCAGGCAACCTGTTCCAGTGTTTCACCACCCTCATTGTAAAAAATTTCTTCCTTATGTCCAATTTAAATCTACCTTTATTCAGTTTAAAACTGTTGCCCCCTGCCCTGTCACTACAGGCCCTGGTAAAAAGTCTCTCTCCATCTTTCTTATAAACCCCCTTTAAGTATCAAAAGGCCTCAGTAAGGTCTCCCTGGAGCCTACTTTACAGAGTCTAAGTGCCTTCCTTACTTGGATCATAACAAACCAGCACCTCCTGGTGCAAAACACTGCATTAGACAGATACAAGTAGCACTCAACAGATAAGACTCAGGTTATAGCAATCAATTATCTGCAGCACATCTAATCATTCAGGCATATTATTTATTTGTACTTCAAACATCACTCATCTATTTGATAAAAAGAAAGGCCTCTTAAGAATTTTCATGCAGTAATGTAACAAACACAACCAAGATAACGAAGAATTGTTCTAGGGCTGTCCTTTCATATTTATTTTATTCAATAATGATTTATGACATCATTAAAACCACACAGGCGTATCTGCACAGCTTATGTAGTTGAAAGATGTCAGTACACATTTTAAAGTAGGTAGCAATTTAATCAGCTTTTCTAGTAATGAAAGCATTCGTATTAGTAGCAGAATACATTTCCTGTATTCACAGAAAGCATGGGCAACAACTGTCTGGCTCATCCCTCCCTCTGCCCAAGAAAGGAGTGAACAAGAATCCCTAACCACAAGTGTTCCTCCTCCTACTGCCCAAGAGATAAAAACATTGATACCAGCTCTGAGGAATGAATGTCACCTATGATTCAAACTATTTTACTGTATACACCTAGATAGGAAGATACTCCACATTTCAATGAAAATAGCAAATTCTGAATGTGGTTGAATTGCCAATGAGCTGCGAGCAAAATGTGCAGATAACCTTCCAAGTAACCAAACCAGATTAGAACAGGGTTTGCACAATCTCCAAAGGAAAGATACCTAACTAAAAAAGAGAAACATTCACTTGTCACAGCTACATATTGATAATGCAAAATAAGACCAAAAGGGTATGAGAGTAGTATGTAAATTAAGTCACAAAGTAAGACTCTTATTCCAGTCTAGCCAGCAGCACACACAAGGGTAACAATGTCTGGTACAGTGTGGAGTGGCTGGAAGACAACGGACATATTATGAGCAATCCAGACCAAGTAACTTTGTTGTAATAGCAGGCCGAGCAGGCCAAAGCTGTAACAAGCTGCAGGTGCAAGGGAGACAAAGAAACTGTGTATTCACAGAGAGATAAAATTGTTGGCCAGAAAAATGAGAAAAAGCAGGATACCTGCACAAATCAACCTCCAGAGTGGCAGCCTGTGCAATACGAGGCTGTTAAAAAGTTAAGCAAAGCAGTGCAGGAAGGGAGGATTCATAATACATTTGCTATGTCCCTTCTTGAAGTGATGGCAGAGCCTTATACACTCACACTGCATGATTGGAAGTCATTGCTTTGTATGGTACTAACTGATACAGTATATGATGTGGTTATTTGATTTTTGTGAGCTATGTGTAGTGGCCTCAATTGAAAACCTCAATCGGGGAATTGCTGTTAACTATGAGCAGTTGGCTGGAGAAAATAATTGTGCCAATTCTGTGACTCAGGCAAGGTATCTCAGGGACAACTGTTTGCAAATGAAGGAGATGGCTATTAAGGCAGTCAGGATATGGGAGTCTTGCCACAGTTTTGCAGGGTCCTAAAGAGTCATATACAGACTTTATTGATCGGCTTCAGAATATTTTGCAACAAGTCGAACATGAGGAAGCTCAAGGGTTGCTTTTAAAACAACTAGCTGTGATAATGTCAATGAAAATTGTAAACGGACAACTTTCACAATTGCAACCCCAATGTGTCAAATGATTATAACGCAGAACTCCCAGCAGACTGTAACTTGCAGGCTGAGTTCTGGAATACAGCATAACACATATTTTTTTTTTGCTTCTCTAATCTCTTCTGTAAGAATAATACACGCTCTGAACTTGTTTAGTAAATTAGGCTGTTAGTTTGCTAAAGAAAGTAATACTACAAATACTATTTCTTGTTTTCTGGCTTATTAACAGATGTCAATTATGTCAGTCATATGTTGCTACAGAAGGGAGTTGCTATTGACTTTTATTATTAGCACAGGGATACGAGTGTGAAGACTTTGATTGGATCTGTTACGTGAATCTGAGTGACAACTCTGAATTAATTCACAAAAGCATACAAAACTTAAAAGCATTAAACAAAGATCTGCAGCAGAGCCAGGGGCGGGATGCCTTTGGTCTCTTCTCACGGCTGGGAATCTTTGGGCCGTGGCTCATAAGTATTACAGGATTTATTATAATTACCCTAACCACCTTATTGATGTTTGCCTTATGTCTCCCATGCCTTTTTTCCTGTATTCGGCGTTTAGTTGATTGTAACATAAATCAGGTCATGGTCACCCAGCTACACAAAACCTTTGCCTTGTCACAATTAACAAGCAAAAAAGGGGAGGATAGAGAATGTCTGAAGAGAGATATAGGAGAGGAAGCTGGAGAATATTTGACCTAACAAGAGATGAGAGAACAGCTAGGTATTGTGAAAGAGTAGGAAAGATGAACATGGTTATCTAGTGATAAATAGGTGTCTGCATGCTTGTAGTGATAAATAGCTATGTAACTGCATGAATGATTTCTGCCCTGAGACTGGTGGTGTATGCAGCTGCAGTTTGTGACCAGGCTCAGAGATGTAAATATGGCCTTCTCTGTTACGGTAAAGTGTCTCTGGTTGCATATATATATATATTAAAAAAAGGGGGGGGAATTAGGGGAATGACCCCAGAGGCACGTTCAAAGAAAGCATGAAAGCATGCTATGTTTTGAACTTTTTGAAAATCTCTGTTGACAATGCGGTGCCTCCCATTGTGCTATATTTTGTGTCAATTGGTGACAAGCAGCAAAAGCATGAAGGCATCCTAGTACGCATGAAAGACCCTCATACCAGGCATTGGTCGGGACCACATGAATTGTTAACTTGAGGGAGAGGTTATGCTTGTGTTTCTACAGATGAAGGTCCGCAATGGATAACTGCTCTCTGTGTGCAGCCTGAGCTTAGCGTGCCAGACCGTGGGAGCACTGCTGCCGCCAGTCAACCCAACAACTAATGTGTGGCCTCCTTACTGAACCAGTCCTTGTTTGGTGTGCCCTTCCTTGAAACTGACTTTTGGACACTGTTGCAAAAAAGTGAATGTATGCAGGAAATGAAAAATTTACTGAAAGTCTTGATATTTTTGATAATTGATTACCTCTGTATAATGTTAACCCAAAAGAAGTTGATATTGTTTGCTCTTTGAATATCAATAGTTGTTTTTAGGTAGATGCTAATGTAGTAGGAGGCTATGATGGGGCCATGACACCCACATAAATCAACACGTGAACATGTTGATAAGCATAATGCGCTTAAACGCAATATAACTTTGGATGAAGCATGTAATGATGTAGTTGATTTATGGAACTGATGGGAAAGTATTGCAGCAGTTCTTCTCTTCTCCGAAGTAACAGCAGGGAAAGCATTAAAGAGTTAAATCACCTTGTTTGTTAGGCAGTTAAGAATGTGAGTTAAATTTGCCACCATTACATACAAAACAGAGCAACTATTGGCTTTTTGTTGTTGGCTCAAGAACATGGCTGTGAGGATTTTGATGGTATGTGCTGCATGGATTTTAGGTGCCCCATTGCAGCAACATGTTATCAAAATCTGAGAAAATGTCAGCCTTTTGGGCATCCATTCACTCAATTGGCAGTATTGTTTGTTTGCTATTGCCTTGGTTGGTGTCATGTTTGCAAGGGCCCTGCAGAACATGGCAAACCTGGTACTAGCTGTTAAAAAAAAAAAGGGGGGGGGGAACTGTAGAATTGTAGAGAACAGAGACAGTGGGTTGTTTTGATATTGATAATGTGCAGTTTTGGCCTTACTTTAGCGATGTGCAGCTGAGATCCTGCAAAAAGAGTTAAATAACTTTGAGGGAATATGAGAATAAACTAGGGCGAGACAGAAAGAAAGAAGGAATGTGATCTCACCTCTAGAAGATAACGAAACAGCATGAAGAGTAGAGTAGCCTATAGTGAACAGCACTAAGGAAAGTGTTGTATGAATTTGACTGATCACTCAAACTCTATTCATAAGCAGCTTGTTGAGTTAAGAAAATATGTACAGGCCGTAAAGACTGAGAAAGGGTTAACAGACTGGCTACAGAATTTAGGAATTACTGGATGGTTAAAAGATTTGTTTCTGCACGGGATAACGGTATTAATTGCCATTGTAATCTTTTTAATGATATTGGACTGTGTGTGGAATTGCTTTATGAGAATTATGAACTGAATGATAAAAGGGGTCTGGATCACTCAAAAACAAAAAGGGAGATTTGTTGAATGGCTGGAAGACAACAGACATATTATGAGCAATCCAGACCAAGTAACTTTGCTGTAATAGCAGGCCAAGCAGGCCAAAGCTGTAACAAGCTGCAGGTGTTGTGAAGGACATATGCAAGGCCAAGGGAGACAAAGAAACTGTGTACTGGCAGAGAGATAAGATTGTTGGCCAGAAAAATGAGAAAAAGCAGGATGCCTGCACAAGGGGGGAGTAGCGTGTGGGCACCACACCAAGACCAATCATAGGGGAGGTGGAAGGGTGTGAACGAGTAGTTTTAACCTATCATCTTTTACATAACAAAGCCTGCGTAGCGTGTGTATTTTTAGCTGGGGGTATAAATCGGTGTGGGTCTATTAATAGCACCAGTAGAGTATAAATTGCTGTTTATCCCTTAATAAAGTGGCACTAACTTGATCACATTGGTCATATAATTTGTGTCCGAGTCTTCTGCGTCAACAGTACAGTTCTGAAAGTTGGAAGTGGGGGGGAAATGCACACCACTTAAATTTCTATGGACCTGACTAATTTTTTTCAGTGAGACAGACATACAAATGCTTGTAACAACTGAAAATTATGTACATTCATCCAAATCATGTAAATGGGCTGGAAAATTTTTATTTGATATTGTTCCTTCTGTTAAAAAAATCAGAAAAAAATCTGAAATAGAGAAGGAAATAGTGCAAAGAACTGAAAAAAAGACAAAACAAACCAAAGAATTAATGTTTAATGATTTAGGAAACTATAGGGGCCATAGTTAGAGTATTCAAATATTTTAGAAGACAATAAAGGAAGAAGCAAAAGCATGGAAGTAATCAAGCCTGAAAGATATAGCACAAAATTGCTTTCAAATTTGAATTTTTTATAGTGGTTTCAGTTATTTGTTCAAGCTGTCCATTCACACCTCTGCTATGGGGTCACTAATCTCTAGCAAAATCAATGGAAAGGAACCATATGCCCACATTTTGGTCACATCAGCATTAAGTCCTGTGTCTTATCTGAACTGCCACATGAAAGGAGTCCACTTTTATGAAGGTATCAGTCACTCTATAGTAACTGTTGAGGCACTCTACTATCAGGATAGTAACCTCCAGCAAAGAACTGGGACAGCTACACCAGTAACCTTTTGACAAGCACTTTACCAATTTAATATAGTTGGTCTGTCAACACTTTTCAGGCAGTGTTACCTCCCTCCCTTACTATGAGATGCACATAAATATAAGTGTGGAGGGAAAGAAACTCTTCAGTAGTTTCTGTAGCATTTCAGTATCTTTGCAAATGTGATGTTTGTGGCACTCATTATACCACAGCTAAAATATTCTATCCAGTTTTGGGGCCCTGTTGTGATTTAGGTCAGGACAGACTAAACACACATTAATTACTATGTAATAATTGGATCCATGTGAAGGAGTTTGGATATTTATTGCCCTTGTGAAAGAGTGATTAATAACACAACAAAGACCGCAAAGTTAAATAAAAGTGGTTATCCCTACTTCCCCTTTCCTTGCTGACAGGAGCAATGGTTGCCATAGGTCAGGAGAAGCATGGTGTTAAGTACGCTGGTTCTGACCACATCAATTTTGTCCCAGGCATCTCTGGAGATCCTCCACAGTCAGGCCACTCCCCTTTGGCCTGAGGTGGATGAGGTTTACAAGGTGGAGAACACCTTCCAGGTTGGTTCATCTTTACTGGTTAGACTGCTCTGAGCTGTTGCTCATTGATTGCTGTAGTGAATCTCCAGGCAAATATTCTTGTATACATTTAATTCTGCTATTTCTATCAATTACATGTTTTCTTTTTTTTTTTCATAACACCTGCCTAATTGTGCTTTATCTGACAAGTTACATCAACTGCATCTGACAAAAGTTACAATTGCACAGCAACATAGTGAAGGACAAACTGAGCCTCTGATATTGGTCTAATTACTCAAGTGATGTCAGCTCAGTAGGCCAGGACAACTCTCCAGTACAGAAAATACATCAAAAAACTGGAGCAAGTTCAGCAGAGGGTCACCAAAATGGACAAGGAGCTGGAGCATTTGCCCTGTGAGGAGAGGCTGAGAGAACTGGGCTTGTTCAGTCTGGGGAAGAGAAGGCTTATGGGGGACCTAATAGCAGCCTTCCAATATCTGTGAGGTCATCAAGATGACAGAGCCAGTCTCTTCATGGTGGTGCACGGCAGGAGGATGAGAGGATGGACATAAGTTGAAAGAGGAGAGGTTCTAACTGGGCATATAGAACAGCTTTTTCACCATGAGGACAGTCAAGCAGTGGAACAGGTTGACCAGAGAGGTTGTTGTAGTCTCCATCCTTGGAGGTTTTCAAGACTAGGCTGGAGAAAGCCCTGAGGAACCTGGTCTGACCTCATAGGTGAACCTGCTCTGAGCTGGAGGTTGGACTAGAGACCTCCTGAGGTCCCTTCAACCTGATTTACCCTGTAATCCTCCTTCATGTATTTCAGTGCATCTAACCTAGCTGTCATGAGATGTAACATGGATATTCTACTAAAGGGGTTTAAATAGACCTCAATAAGGGCTTATGTGCCTAAAGACTCACATGTTCTCTCATCTTCAGCTCCTCACACAACCCCTCTGTAGACCAATTGATAAGAATCTACCATGTCTCTGAGTTTAACCACAATTATTGCACAGGAATTAATTAAAAACATTTTTAAAAGGTGCTCAAAATAGCTGTGCAAGTAATAAAAAAGCAAGATAGACCACAGCATTGGGTAAGTGATCTAAAGCATCCAAAAACCCCTGAGGTTATCTAATCAAAGACAATATTCCCTTTTCTGTTCTTTCCTACTAGTAAAGTCTAGACAAAGAAAAAACCCCAAACAAAACCAAACCAAAAAAACCCTCTCCAACCCTTCCCAACCAAAAAGTCATTTCACATTTTAACATTGATTCTTTTCCTTTCTAGTACTCTAGAGAAAGTTTCTGTAGAATAAAATAAGAAAAACAGATTTATTCTGAAAAAATAAATCTAGTTCTCAATAATGTTTCTATGATTTATTTGAACAGATGACAATGAAATGGTATAAACCATTAAAAAAGCCACCTTTTTCTGTACAGCACTGTTGCTGTACCCCATAAAGAGCAAGCTTAATTGGAATGTATACAGTGAAAGAAAAAGCATAAGCAAAGCTCTTCTACCAAATAAACACTTCCAAAACTATGTATCAATAAAAATAAGATCTAGACAATGTCCCCAAAATGTTCAAGTTTCATTAAATAACCACTGCCTCACGTTGGCACCAGCATAAGGAATATAAAGCTTAAAGTCTAGAAAAACATTTTCATATCACTGAATCTAAAACAGATTTCTTCCTACTTCAGTATTCCAATAATATCATTCTCCTCCAAGGCTTGATTTTAAAACTGAAGCCATTCATGTGCTTTACTTACAAAAGCATTCATATATGTGTCTTAACTCTCAATTGCAAATTGAAGCAGTAATGAAAGACAGTATTTAAAAAATATCTTTATTAATGCTAAGAAGAAAACAATTGCCATATTATGTTTATATATATGTATGTATAAACATGCACCTCTTTCAAAAGGTGCATGATTCTGGCTTTTGTCAAGCTTTGAAAAGCTTATTCATAGCTATATACTTCAGTAAGTTGTATTAGGAAACATACCATCCCCTGCCACTCCCAGGAAAATAAAAGTTCAATCTTTTTGTAACCAAGAGTTATTTTAGGCCTGTTGAGATTTTGCAATGGAAAGTACTTTGCTTACAAACAACACAACCCACAGAGACCCTTATTTTTAAATGTAGCAGATTGACTTAAAGCCACTATTAAATGTTGAATGCTCAATATAAAATGTCTTTGTACTTAGTGCAACATGAATATACTTTATAAGACGTTTAATACCCAGTTTCTGGAACCTCTTTCTTGAGACTAATATATAAAAATTGATCTTAAGTCTAAGATACTCAGCATCTTGAACTGTCAGTAATCTCTCCTAGCCCTCTGGACTTCATCTTCCCTCCTGCACACCCTCCTTTATTGCTTACCCACAATACAGAAAAACACTGGCCTCTCTCTCCCCAAAAATGCAGCCTGGCAGTGCAGCAAGACAGCAGAGGAAACTCTGCAGATCTCTCCTGCTCCCAGCTCAAGCCTGCATCACTTGAGGATGCAATGGTGATTAAAATCAGATATGGGAGATTTCACCAGCACTTTTGGCTTAGATCTCCTGCTGAAATATGCTGTGCAGGTGTCTGGGTGGAGATCAGGCAGACAAGAAACGATTAAAGCACGAGCAAAGGGCCAGTGGGGCTAAGCACTCCCTCAGGCACTCTCCCAATCACAGCCTCTCTGGAAATGGACAAGCACCCCTGGGCCGACCTTCCACAGTAGGCTCTCTTCCACACTGCCCCCATACAAGATCGTGGGGTCTCCTTGGTTCATCAGCATGTTGCAACTCCTCAGCAGGTGTTCATCTCTGTCATAGCAGCCACCTCAGACAGCATGTCGTGGGACTGCATGACCACAGGGCTAGTGGTGTTAATGTGACAGCTGGAGGAAAGGTGGCTGTGGACATGCCCCTGGAGCTGCATGACCTGGGCATGGAGAAGGTTGGTAGTGGTTGCCAGCTCAGCATTTTGCCCTTTGAGTGCCTTCACCTTTTCCTCCAGGTGGGTGATGTGCTCCAGCTTCCACTGTTGGCATTTGGAAGCTGTAATCTGGTTCCTGAGCTGTTTCTGTTCTACTTTCAGCTGTTCCCAGCTCTCTGTGTCCAGCAGAGACAGCAGCACTGGTATGCTGCTCCCATCATCACTGCCTGTAGCCACCTGCATGTCAGGAACAATTTGCAGCTCTTCAAAGGGCCATGTGGGGCCTGGTGTTGGCAACAGTCGCCCATTCTCCAGTCCTGAAACTCCAAAGACCAAGCCTGGAGGTGCTATTGCAGCAGGATATGAGCTGCTTGAGGGGCTGAGTGGCCCAGCAGGATTGAAGCTGGTCAAGGTGGTGTTGACAGCATGCAGGTCAGTGTTAGCAGGCCCAGAATGGGAAGGGCAGCAGGGCCCTGACAGGGAGAGTGGTAGTGCAGCCAGGAGCTGGTTCTGTTTCTGCAGGTCAGCCAGGGCCTTCACAAAGCTATTGGCAAAGCCCTCCTGCTCCTGTGTCACTGGCTGCTGGTAGAGGAAAGGCCCCTTGGCCATGGTGTCAATGAGTGTGCTGGCCCCTGGTGTGGGTGCTGTTGGGCTTGGACTGTCAAGCTAATCTGGATGAGTAACTGTTCCAAGTCAGTGGCTGGAGGCAGTTTCAGCAGCAGTAGCTCCACTGCTGACCCCAAAGGGGCTTCTGGGTCCCCTTGAGTGCCCACTCCTCCTTCTCCACTGCCCACTCCAGACCCCAGTAGCAGGTCAGCAGCAGGAGCTGGTGGGAGGAGGTGCAGTGCTATCGTGCTGCTTTGGGTGCAGGCCACAGGGAGAAGGGCCCTAGAAGCAGCAAGGAGGATGCAGCTGCCACAGCCAAATCTCTCTTCTCTGCTGTGCTGAGCAGCAGCTTCTGCTCTGTCACTGCTCCAAGGCTGCCAGCAGTGCTGAAGCCCACTAATAGCACCAAGTTGGACAGCAAGTCCAGCCATTCCTCGCAGTAAAATGGGGCCTCCATCTTCATGGCTGCCCATCCATTCCTCCCACTGCTCATCCTGCCCTTCTCAATGAACGACTGTGGGGACAGCCAGTATGGGCCCCAGTTCCCTTGGTGGGGCAGGAGGAAGTGGAGAGCACAGGTGGGGCTGCCCTCTCCTGGGTGCTGGACTAGAGGAGTGGGGGCTGGGAGGGGATGTCTTCCTTCGGTTGCACACTCGCGTGGGGTGTACGATCCCCCTGTCCACCTTAGCTCAGCACCCGGAGCAAAGCACTCCACAGCAATATGCACAGTAGTGGGATGCTCTAAGTCTCTATCACGGAGGACACGAAGGCCAGACTCACCCCTTACAGTGCTATATCCTAGCAGACAGCTCCGTTGCTGCCCAGGACCTACCACCTTCAGTTCGCAGCACTGATCGAGCCTCCTACTGGCGAGATTGATGTCGAACATCCCGCCCCGCCAGTCCCTAGCCGGTGGTGACCGCCTCCTTGCAGTTGGTGCGGATGCTGGTCTGCTCTGCGTTGCGGCTCCTTTCCACTCAGAGCTCCCGACAGAGGGAGGAGGGAAAGTAGGGTCGAGTTGCGAGGGCAACGAGTGCACAGAGCAGCAGTCCAGCATGATCCAGCCATGGACCACTGCCCAATCTCAAACTTTCCCCTATAACCCCTGGTTCAAGTACCTGCAGTGAAAAAAAGTCATTGAATGGGTTTCTTTGATGTAGCACTGTGCACTGCAGTTTTCAAACCTGTTACCTTTGTCTTAGGAGAAGATGCTATTTTTCTTTTCCAGTGTTTATACAGAACAATCATAGCAATATTCGATAATCAGCCTGCTAGTCTGCTGTTAAAAACCTTTTTGCAAATTGCTGCGCAGCAAGGAAATACTAAGCTTGCAAAACGATAGTAAAAAAGTATTAGTACATGACATGGTTTCTCAGCTCACTCACCGTAACTTGGGTAATTTCCCTGTGGTGCTTTAGAAATGCAATACCGGGAAGGTGTTGCTCAACCTTTGCCTCCCAAATTCACTGCACAGCTAAGGTATAGGAAACTTGCTAACTGCCTTGTTTTAATCAATGGGTATCCCATATACAATGACTCACAGATGCTTTAGCTACAGTATGCTTCCTGCAACAGAAAAATAAAGAATATTATGTGTGTCTAAGACTATAGGGAGGTGGTTATGCATTGGATTTTTGATCCATAATGAAACAATGTAGGTTAATGTAGAGATCAGAGCTTAATGCTTATGGGAAGACCTACTAACAACTAGATATCATTGAGAATTTTACTGAGGAAAAAAATTTCCACCACTAAATACTGATTTGTCAAAACAAAAAAAAACGTTCACAAGAAAGGTGTATCTAATGTCCTGAAAAAATTAGAAAACTAGCTGAATTTTATTTTGCAACATTTTTAAATGTAAAGGTTCTGTTTTTCAAGTTTGTGATTTTGTTTGTTTGTTTGTTTTACTCTTCATCTTTATTTGAGACTATTTCCTCTCTTCCAATATCTGAAAATTCTTATGGGATGAGAAAATTGTTTCCCATCCAGTCTATTAAAAAACCCATGTCAGGGGATATTTATGTGATCCTGACAATTGGTGAAAGCTCTAAGCCATTCCCTTCAGCTTGCTGACTCAATAAATTTGAGGCCTTAATGGTTAATTCACAAATTTATCAGTTGTCCTCATCACTGTATCATCCACATGTGTCCCTTCCCTTGATTCCTCAGCAATCTACTGATGCTTTCTTCCAAGACATTTCCTCTCTGTACATAAAGACCAAGTGCCTCTTCTCCCAGGATCTAAGAACACTGCTCAGCTCTGCTACATCACCATTGCTTGTATGTGTCTGTGCTGCTGTGCCTCCACTGTTCCCAGATCTGCTTTAAAACCAGGAGGGGAAGATAGAGGGATACAGGGACCCTTCTGTCAAGCCAGGAAGATCTCCCCAGACAGATGTTTCTCATATCAGTTAGTATCAGGTAGGAGAACAGCTCATAAATGGCTACAAGAGACCGAGAGTCTATGGAAGGATTGCTGCTTAGAAAGTTATAAGCAGAGGGGACAGACTCCAGTGAGAAGAAAGTCTTCAGCTAAAAGCAAAAAACGATCCATTGGGCATGAATAGGAGTGAAGAATTTTCACAATGAGGAAGACGGTGCTAGGAAAAAGAGTTTACTTTGTTTCCTTGACTCCTGGCTGACTTAGTAGCAATAGGTCAGATAGATAAATAGAACGGAGTTCCTGCTGTTGCTAGCTTTACTCAGGAAATACTGCTATATTCTTCACCTGCAAACAGTTAACGTGAATGGTTTTATGGAGGTATCACTGCAGCTTCTTGCTATATGGACTTTTCCTGAACCAGCAAATGATGGTTCAAAATAGACTGGCCAGCTCACATTTCTCCTTGCCTCAGTCCTTTTCCTGCCACTTTGGATGGTCTATGTACAGGGGAAAGGCAGAGAAGCCACAACCTTCAAGCTCAAATCAGAGCAGCTTTCCTTCCTCCCTTTATGAAGCAGATAGAGAGGACAAGCAGATTGGGAAAGTGACATCTTGGGTAGGGACTGAGAAAAAAAACTTTGTTAGGGAGCTTCATTTGGATCTGAGGTTACTGTCAGAGAAACCCTAGGCAGTACAATACCGGATAAGAATCTGGGTAAAAATTAGGGCTCCTGAGAAAGGGGGTGGGGGCATTGTGACAGAGGTTCCTTGCAGAGGGGGGCATTTGAAAGGGATAGACATGTTGGGGTCTGCAGCAGATCTGCAGACAAGTTAGTTGACTTCAAAGACTTAGCCGTGTACCTTTAAGACAGCCACAAATTGTCAGGTATGTAAACAGGATGTGTGGAACAGGAACTTAGAACAGCAGCATACGGGCACCTACAGCAACAGCAATTAGCAAGCAAGAAGGAGGACACAAAAACCTATCAGGGTCTGACACCTGTACTGTCTAAGATATATAAATAGTTTGTATAAACAATAAAGGCCATTTTGTCCAAACCCAGCCACGCAGACATAGTGTTTTTTTCAGTCCGCCTCGACTTGTGTCACCACATTTGGTGACTGCGACGTGCCGATGTGATCCCAGTAAAGGGTATCAAAAAGAGACCCTGAGACTGTGCCAACGTGACCCCGGTAAGGGGTGTCAGGAGCAGATCCTGAGACTGTGACCAGCGGGTTGCTGGGGAGGCAGAGCCTGGTGAAGCGGAGTAGCACAGCAGCTGCAAGATCCCGGGAGAACGTGACACCGGTAAGGCGAGCCACCAGGGACAACATGGGGAGTAAGTTATCTAAAGAAGATACCATGGCACTATCAATGTGGAAATTAGCATTAGAGAAGTGTCGCAGCACTCTCCAAATTAGCCAGCTACAAGGTCTTTTTACCATCACATACCAACATATCCTTCATGCTAGTCCCTCTACTTCCTTGTCCCTCCTCACCCAGGGCGCACACGCACTCACTCCTTCTCTTCTTCCTGCTCTCCCTTTCTTGGCTGGTCTCTTCACTGGCTGCCCACCCTCATAACAGAACCAGCTACAGCTGCACCTTATCTACACTGGCCAACCCGCCACCCCTGAAGCCAACCCACAGCTGTATATTATCAATGATAATTAACCCAGCCTCAGTCTTCTAGAGAAGCGTGGAACTACTTTAGATGGGCTGTGGTTAAAAAGTATATTACTGTGGGCCAAGACACGTGGAATAGAAGTGTCCCCCATGACTGCTTTTAGTGTGTCAACCTGGGACAATTTAGGATCAGCACTGTCAGAAGCTCTGGAAAAGGGGTCAAAGAGGCGTAGGAGCTTTTCCCTGCCTATATGGGGACTGTTTAGAGATGCTGTGGAAGGCTTAAAAAGTCAGCAAAATGCAAATGAGGTTATATCAGTTCAAACCTCCCCTGTATCCCCCTACAGAATACAGACAAGAGGATGAGGGGGTGGGGGAGGGGGAGAGTCTGTGCCCCTTACCAGGCGCCACTCCCCAATGCCCCGAATCCTCTAAATCTCTCCAACTGCATCGACTTATACTCAATACCGATTCCGAGGACGAGGATGACAAGCAGAAACCTCGGCAGACCGATCCCAACCCCCTGACTCCCCCCAACATTTGTGCCAGCCCACACTCCTTCCCCCCTCGGCTCCGGCCCTACCGCCCAGTCTACTCCAGCTCTGCCTGCGCAGGATGGAAATGCCGAAAACCCGGATTCGGGTCCAGCTACGACAATGTTATCAGTCACAGGCAATGAAGAAGGTGGAGGTGGTAAAAATCCAGTTTCCAGTGGTACAGTAATGACGCGCGACCTTCGCCGATTTTGGCAGGCTGTAAGAGATGGGGCATTAAGAGACGGGAACTGGGATTTAGCAGAACTGATAGGCGGACCACTCCTTGATCTTCCTACTCCTTCCACCGATGCACCGCATGCATATCCTATTGTATTGGGGGATGCGGCTGCTGGTAATCCTCATGTTCATGCACCATTTGCTTGGAAAGTAGTCCAGGACTTGCAAAAAATTGTTTTGCAGTACGGGGTGACTGTGTTCTGTCATGCAGAAAAGCTGTTTATAATCTACTGTATTACACTGGTTGAAATATATTTTGCTATTAGAAAAAAAAAAAAAAAAAGAAAAAAAAAAGGGGGGAAAAAAGGGAATGACCCCAGAGGCACGATTAGAGAAAGCATGTTGTTTTGAACTTTCTGAATATCTCTGCCGACCCTGTGGTGCCTCCCATTGTGCAGTACTTTGTGTCAATTGGTGACAAGCAGCAAAAGCACGAAGGCATCCTAGTACGCATGAAAGACCCTCGTACCGGGCATTGGTTGGAACCGCATGAATTGTTTACTTGGGGGAGAGGTTATGCTTGTGTTTCTACAGATGAAGGTTCACAATGGATGCCTGCTTGCTGTGTACAGTCTGAGCTTAGCGTGCCAGTGGGAGCACTGCCACCACCAATCAACATAACAACTAATGTGTGGTCTTCTTAGCACAGCAACTGAACTAGTCCTTGTTTGGTATTCCTTTCCTTGAAACTGACTTGCAGACATTATTGCAAAAAGTGAATGTATGATCTTGACAAAGAATTTGGGGAATGAAGGATCTTACTGAAAGCCTTGATATTTGGGGTAATTGATTACCTCTGTATAATGTTAATCCAAAAGAAGTTGATATTGTTTGCACTTTGAATGTTGATAGTTGTCTTTATGTAGATGCTAATGTAGTAGGAGGCTATGATGGGACCATGACACCCACATAAATCAACACGTGAACATGTTGATAAGCATAATGCGCTTAAACGCAATATAACTTTGGATGAAGCATGTAATGATGTAGTTGACTTATGGAACTGATGGGAACGTATTGCAGCGTTTCTTATCTGGAGCAGCAGCAGGGAAAGAATTAAAGAGTTAAATCACCTTGTTTGTTAGGCAGTTAAGAATGTGAGTCAAACCTCTAGTGTTTTGGGATTGTTAGCTGATGATTTGCCATTAGTACAACATGCAGTTTTACAAAACAGAGCAGCTATTGGCTTTTTGTTGTTGGCTCAAGAACATGGCCGTGAGGATTTTGATGGTATGTGCTGCATGGATTTTAGGTGCCCCATTGCAGCAACATGTTACCAAAATCTGAGAAAATGTCAGCCTTTTTGGCATCAATTCGCTATTGCCTTGTTTGCCGTCATGTTTGCAAGGGCCCTGCAGCACACAGCAATCCTGGTACTAGTTGTTCAAAAACAAAAAGGGGGAATTGTTGGGGTCTGCAGTGGGTCTGCAGATGAGTTAGTTGACTTCAAAGAGCTTATCAAAAACTACAGGGATATCATTTTCAAAAGCTCGAGAAATTGTGTCAATGTGTCCACACTGTCAAACATCACCACTCTGGCAAATGGGAGTCAACCCACGGGGATTGGCTCCATTAGCGGTTTGGCAAACAGATGTTACACTCTATGAACCTTTTAAACCTAATTCTAATCTATTTGTAACTATTGATACCTATAGTGGTGTCTTAATTTTTACAGCTAAAAGGAGAGCCCGTGCGAAAGAAACGATAACAAATTGGCAGACAGCTATGACGTGGCTAGGAAAACCAGATAACATCAAAACAGACAACGGACCAAATTTTGTGGCCCAATCTGTAAAAGAATGGGCAGATTGTTGGAATATCACTATCACACATGGTATCCCCTATAACACAACAGGTCAGGCGATTGTAGAGCATGCTCACCGTACATTGAAAGAATCTTTAAATCGCATTATAGAAAAGAAAACACATGTCCCTTTAGATCAACAAGATATCGTCTTAATGAAAGCGCTGTATCTCTGGAATCAATTTGATAGGCATGGCACAGATTGTACACCCATGAGAAAACACTATAATCTTCCCATGACTGATGTAAAAGCAAAAGTGTTAGTGCATTTTCCGGGAACAGATACATGGTTGCCTGGGTGGTCACTTGTAGTTTTTGGTCGGGGATACGCAGCTGTATCTCATCCTGATGAACCAGAAGTTAGGTGAGTCCCTGCAAAATGTATCAAACCTGACCTTAACTGTGATAATAACACATGATTTTAGATTCTTTTACAGGGAAAAGGAGGGATCCGAAGTTTTTAGCACTGCTACTGGTTTTGGTGTCCTTGGTCAACGCTGATCGCCCGTACAACGGGACACTGATACAACTTCAAGAATTGCGAATACCACAATCTATAGTGACTCCAGGTGCTCCCTCCTTCAATGTCATGGTCTGTCAGCTGATGGGCCCAGATCTACTGGACGGTTAGCGAGCCCCGAATTGTGCTGGTAACAGTAGCAGATGGGACACTGGGGGTGGGAATACATATCGGTGCCCAAGTTCGAATCCCGGTAGAAGTTATTGTAATTCCCCTGGTTATTTTATTGTGCCTACTGGGGCTGCGAAACTATTGCCACAGCGTGGACCCCGAGTCAACCTGATAGATTTCTTACGGTAACGTGTGGTCCCTTTGGCTGTAAGACCCCTTCTAAAACTGATGGTGGGACAGTATGGCACCGTGGGACTTGTAGGTACCTCTGGATAAATGTCACTAACCCGTCCAATCCAGCTTGGTTTATTGGCAAAACTTGGGGAGTAATGCTTTGGACATCAGGTACTGATAGGGGAACCCTTATTAAAATCATAAAAGAACCCCCACGGTACACTCCTCAACCTCAACCCCTAGGCCCCAACGTAGTAATCTCAGGGCTTCTACCCCCACAGACCCGCGCCCCTGACACAACTCCTGAAGCGACTAAAGGTACAATGCGTGTCCCTCAAAGGACTTATACCGAAAGCCCTGACCCTTATCCCCTTTGGTCCATGATGCAGACGATGTATTTGACCTTGAATGAATCCAATACAAATGCTAACCCCTGTTGGTTATGCTATGACATCAAACCCCCGTTTTATGAAGGTGTTGCTTGTAATGGCACCTATAATTTCTCTACGGCGGATAACCCCAGTTCATGTAAGTGGGAGAAGTCTAATATCAGCCTCATGATGTTAGCGATCGGGGGGGAGGGAACCTGTCTGGGCCGGGTGAAAAGGAGCTGGGTCTCGTTGTGTGCTTATAACATCTCAACAGTCCTTTAGTGGAAACGTCAAACGGGTTATTCCCGGAGAAGGAGGGTGGTGGATTTGTTCCAGGAAGGGCCTCATACCGTGTGTATCACTTGAACCTTTTAATAACATCACTGATTTTTGTATCCAAGTCTTAGTTATGCCAAGGATTCTGTATCATCCCTCGGAGGACATATATGCACACTGGGAAAAACAACGACCACCTGTCCGGGTCAAGAGGGAGCCGATAATGGCCATAACGGTCGCAACCCTCATGGCACTTGGAATCACCAGAACGGCGACTGGTGTCACCTCCCTAGTTCAACAACGGAACGGCTGGACCTCCTTGCGCGCAGCAATTGATGAGGATTTAGAAAGACTTGAACGATCTATCTCGGCCCTAGAGAAATCCCTCTCCTCGTTATCGGAGGTGGTCCTACAGAATAGGCGGGGCCTAGACCTTCTTTTCTTACAACAAGGAGGCCTCTGTGCAGCCCTGCAGGAAGAATGCTGTTTTTATGCGGACCACATGGGCATAGTTAGAGATTCACTAGCGAAATTGCGTGAGGGTTTGTTACAGCATAAATGAGAACGTGAGGCACAGCAAGCATGGTATGAATCCTGGTTTAACCAATCACCCTAGCTAACCACTTTATTATCTAGTCTTGCTGGTCCTCTTCTTATTCTGATGTTGCTTTTAGCTTTTGGACCTTGCATTTTTAATAGATTAGTAGCATTTATTAAGTCTCGCTTAGACACAGTAGAGGGATAGTACGTTTTGTTAGCTCACATGACTGACCATCATCACCAATGCACTTAATGTTGTATCTTTCTTAGCATGGAAGGGGGGGAATTGTAGTAGCATGGAAGTGGGGAATTGTAGTAGCATAGGGATGTGGCGATGTGGAAGATCACATGTTGTGACGGAAACGTAGGAACTAAGTAGAAAACCGCCCACGAAGGAGCTGGCTCTGTTACTAGTATATAAGTGCCTGTGTCTTTTGCCTTCCTCTCTATGAGAGTCTGAGTGCTGATGGTCCCTCAGGTGCTGTGCTGAGGTTTGGACACGTCATGAGCTGCAACAACAGTCCTCCATGAACTTCTCCAACATGAGTCCCCATGGACTACAGTTCTTCACTAACTGCTCCAGCATGGGTTCTTTCCACAGGTTACAGTTCTTCAGGAACAGACAGCTCTGACGTGGGTCACAAGTCCTGCCAGCAAACCTGCTCCAGCGTGGGTTCTTCTTTTTCCATGGGGTCACAGGTCTTGCCAGGACCCTGCTCCAGCATGGGCTTCCCATGGGGTCACAGCCTCCTTCAGGGCACATCTACCTGCTCCAGCGTGGGGTCTTCCATGGGCTGCAGGTGGATATCTGCTCCACTGTGGACCTCCATAGGCTGCAGGGAGACAGCCTGCCTCTCCATGGTCTTCACCAGGGGCTGCAGGGGAATCTCTTCTCCAGCACCTGGAGCACCTCCTCCCCTTCTTCACTGACCTTGGTGTCTGCATAGTTGTTGCTCTCACATATTCTCACTCCTCTCTCCAGTTGCAGTTGCCTAGGTTTTTCCTCTCCTTCTTAAATATGTTATCACATATCAGCTACCACTGTTGCCGATTGGCTTGGCCTTGGCCAGCAGCAGGTCTGTCTTGGAGTTGGCTTGCATTGACTCTATTTGACATAGGTGAAGATTCTAGCAGCTTCTCACAGAAGCAACCCCTGTAGCCCCCCTCTTGATGGTATTTAGTAAATTTTACTTATGACCCCAATCAACAATAAGGCCAAAGATTTTGTCTTAACAATATACAATACTTTGGTATATACCATATACCCAGTCATTGCACTAGGATTAAATGACAGTGGAACTATATCTATTAGAACATAGAGTATGGGCCCAACAAAATGGAAAAAAATGGTAAACTGTTGATGTTAATGCATGCATTGTATGGGAACAACAAGGATTTATTTGTGAGTGTAACACTATCAAAGTCCAAGACATTTTTCTTGATACTGAACAAAATGTCTGACATTTTGAAATATATCCCAATGATACCCCCAAAACTGTTCTTGTATATATTGGAAAAGGATGTGTTGATTTTATATTTATAGATAACATTACTCTAGGTACGAGGAATCACTCTAATATTTGTGTTTGTAACTTTACTAAAATTACAGAAAGCAACTTTAATTATTCAGCCTCTGTTGTGTCTTATCATTTATTACAATCTAATTATACATTGGGTCAAGATTTATTGCCTACCCCCATTGGCATGTTTCTTAAATTTGTAAAGAAACTAATGCAACACGATGTTCTGTGTCAACTCCTAGAACACGTCCAAAACAATGGACACAAAACTCTAATCACTGTTCATCATGATACAGAAGAGATACACCCTGTCTTCTAAAGAGTGAAAAAGGATGGAGAACACCATTGGTGGGAAACTCTTCCTGGATTGTCACTGACAGTAACAGGACTTTACAATTTAACGTTTCACCCAGTCATGATTTTACTAACTCTAACTTTAATATGTCTATTACTTATAATTACATTATATATAAAGTTTTAGTACATCATAAAACAAATAACCCAACTTCAACCATCCAAAACATACAAATTAGTACATAACAAATAGCAGTGCTTGACTATCTACTTACTGTGGAACTGTAATTGTATAAACTATCAATATACTATTTATGGTACAGAGGCAAGATGTGACTGTTACCACCATTCTGTGAGGGTAAGATGGAGTGTGGCAGTGTGCTCCACCCACTCCTGACCTTTGTTTCCATGACAATGCTCAAATGATAACCATCTGCATCCAACTCAAAGTGAATTGGGGGAGACAGATAACAACACAATAGCCAAGGGCTATTGTGAACAATGGTGCCCACTTAACAGTGATGGTTGAGGTCCCACTCAAGGCAAGCATGAAAAAAACTAACTTCTGTAGTCGGTATGCAAACATGGCTGAGTCTATTTTCTTACTCCATAAATAGTAATAGTAGACAGCCCAGAGCCCATTGAGCTCTCCTGCACAGCAGCAGGCTGCACGACAGATTCTCCCGTTGAGTAGGGATGCCTCTCAAGGTTACTCGTTGAGGCTGAGAGATTCTTTGCCACAAAAGATTCTCTGTAAGTGATTAATAGCATGCTAAACTTTGAAATCTCAGATAAGCGGTATAAAGGATTGATTACTGTCACGTGAAAGGGGGGGGGGGGGGGGGGAATCCTCTCAACCCCAGGTGTTTGATCTGTCTATTAGCACCCCAGGAAAGGTGAGACCCTTGTGCCCAACCAGTCTGTCAGCGTCCCAATACAGGGACCCTTCACTGAACAGTCCCACTGGATCAGAGGGCAATTCGACTGCCTTGTTGAGGAAGACATACGGAATTAAACTCTATAAATCGATAGTTATAAAGTAGGTATGTTACTGTAACAGGTAAAGCATTTTTCACCTTTCCTGGAATTTATTTTCAGATACACCTGGTTAAAGATTTCTTTTACTTCAGGGAGGTCATCTTTTACACTTTTCTGTTGAATTAAAGATAAGCTCAAGATTTCAATTACTTGATAATTTTTAACTTTTGGTTTCATTTCTCCATCTTTAAACGTCTAGATGTTCTAATAAATCTCATCCCAACAAAGATTTTGGTGAATTTGGCATTCTTATTTGTTTTCTTAGTTTGTACTTTAAAGGTTTCAGGATGTTTTCCTGGTGGCCAGCAGCTCCCACAACTGTAACAAATTCTTTTCACTGAAGTTTAACACCAAATAAGTTGTTTTTGTATTCACTAAAAATTCCACCTCCTTTTTCCTAGTCCCTAGTTCACCAGAACCCCTTGATGGTTCTTTAGCTTAGGGCAATCTCGCTTCCAGTGCCCACTTTCCCTACAATATGCACAGTGATCCGATCCCATAGGAGAGAGGTTTACTCTTCTGTCTGACATTCCTCCCCTGTCTTTGCCTAGTTTCCTCTACCAGTTTAGCACGACCCAGCTCTTCTTCTCTTACCTTCTATACACATTCCCTGTTCCTTCTATCAACTTTTCTACACCACGATTATTTAGTAACAATCAACTCGAACCTTTATGTAGTCCTATTAGATCATCCTGATAAGTCTTTCACAACCAACTTTCCTAAAATTTTCCCATCAAAGATGCACCTTTATTCTTCTCCTCAGGCTCATAGCATGCCCTAAAGGGGCCGTTACTGGTCCTGTTGTACTGCAAATGCTGCAGCAATTGGGGTAACATTGTCAGGTCCTTCTGCTCAATTGTCAGCAACAGCAACCCCCTCCTCCCCACCAGCAGACGGACTGGAGCAGGAGATGCTCTTCCTGCTCGGCAGGTTACACAAGCCTGCCTCTGCAGCAGCACTTCTGTTTTAACTCTTTCTTACCCTGAATGCAAATCTGCTACCTGTTGCTTTAAGTCTGTGTTCTTACATATCAGCCTTTGCAGGCAAACAGCAAACACCCTGCCATGCGTCCAGCGTGACTCAGCCGCATCTTCGAGGGGGTACGGGGGTTTGTACAAACTCACCCCAATACTTTAACACTTTCACAAGGTCTTTGATTCTCCACCACCCCCCCTGCTTCAGATCTTACATACATTAGTACAAGTTTTTATCTTACAACGTGTTTCATTCTGGTCGCTCCACAGAAGGAACCACAACCTGAACTTTTTTTTTTTTTACACAAAAATTTCAACAAGAACATCTTTCTAGTTTAGGTCTGTTTTTCCCTATCCTTTTCTAGAGCCATAATCTGTTTCAAAGAACGTCTTCAGAATTTCTTAGTGATTAAGTATTCTTTATTGTCGGCGCCGGGCGTACGGGGGATCCTTCCACCAATCGTACACACCCAGAGGGGCAGACCATCTTATATTTATATAATGAAACAATGAATATTCCATTAACGCCTATACATATTCATTACCTGAACCCGCCTACCCTCGCTTCGTATGCTAATTAGCTTATCAGTCTTTCACGCTTGCGCAGATTCTTCCAAAAATTGTGGGCCGAGGTCTTTAGAATGTGGGCAGTGGTCTACGGGAGGAAGGCTGTAGGTCTTCCTCATGGTGTACTTTTCACCTTTTGCTCATTTGCAGTGTTCTTATCAGTCTGAGGTAATTTATGCCCTTGCTGGCCATCTGCTTTTCTTGCTTAATTATTTCTTTTACCCTTATCTGTCCTCTCCTGCTGAAGTGTTCCACTAAAGTTTTAACACAGAAGGTCAGCAGATAGGCGGATGTCTAACAAAGGATAACAGAACAGACACCACAGGTAGATGAGTAACATGTGGCGGTACATGATATCTACAATTGTTACAATGGTGATGTGAATAAGCTGTAAATAATATGGTCAAGTTTGTATTCATAAACAATATTCATTTTAATGCATAAATAAGCTTGTAATTGTATAGCGACAAAGGAGTTAAAATGTCTGAAAGATCATATAGACTGTTCTGACAAGGAAGTTACAAATCTCTGCAAGGAGAGCTGTCCTCCTTATCTGCAAAGCAAGCTGCCCTACCAAGGAGATAATGGGACAGCTGGATGTCCCTGAGTAAAACTACAAGGGGTATTGTAAAAACCCTGGGAAAGATTTCTACAAGTCTGCCAACTCATCACTTTTGAAACACAGCAAAGCATATGCTTCAAAGTGATGTAGTGTGAATGAACTTTAGAATAGAATTAAAGAATAAACATTATGTTTGTTAGCCACTGTAACAATTGTAGATATCATGTACCGCCACATGTTACTCATCTACCTGTGGTGTCTGTTCTGTTATCCTTTGTTAGACATCCGCCTATCTGCTGACCTCCTGTGTTAAAACTTTAGCGAAACACTTCAGCAGGAGAGGACAGATAAGGGTAAAAGAAATAATTAAGCAAGAAAAGCAGATGGCCAGCAAGGGCATAAATTACCTCAGACTGATAAGAACACTGCAAATGTGCAAGACCATCACATAATGAGCAAAAGGTGAAAAGTACACCATGAGGAAGACCTACAGCCTTCCTCCCGTAGACCACTGCCCACATTCTAATGACCCCGGCCCACAATTTTTGGAAGAATCTGCGCAAGCGTGAAAGACTGATAAGCTAATTAGCATACGAAGCGAGGGTAGGCGGGTTCAGGTAATGAATATGTATAGGCGTTAATGGAATATTCATTGTTTCATTATATAAATATAAGATGGTCTGCCCCTCTGGGTGTGTACGATTGGTGGAAGGATCCCCCGTACGCCCGGCGCCGACAATAAAGAATACTTAATCACTAAGAAATTCTGAAGACGTTCTTTGAAACAGTGGCTAACAAACATAATGTTTATTCTTTTTATTCTATTCTAAAGTTCGTTCACACTACATCACTTTGAAGCATATGCTTTAGTTATTCTAGAAGCAGTAGGTTTCCCTCCAGGTCTTGGCCCTTCTCTTTGCTTTCACTGCTGTGTTTCAAAAGTGATGAGTTGGCAGACTTGTAGAAATCTTTCCCAGGGTTTTTTACAATACTCCTTGTAGTTTTACTCGAAGACATCCAGCTGTCCTGTTATCTCCTTGGTAGGGCAGCTTGCTTTGCAGATAAGGAGGACAGCTCCCCTTGCAGAGATTTGCAACTTTCTTGTCCAAACAGTCTATATGATCTTTCAGACATTTTAACCCCTTTGTCGCTATACAATTACAAGCCTGTTTATGCATTACAATGAATATTGGTTTATGAATACAAACTTGACCATATTATTTACAGCTTATTCACATCAAATCAAAGATCAGGTAATGTTAATCCCACACTACTCCTATCACACAAACATATCTGCACACATTACTTCATCCCACTTTTTTACCTATGAAGAAACAGCATAAGCTGTAAAATTGTGTTGTAATGACGTGCGGAATTAGACTCTATAACTCGAAAGTTATAAAGTAGGTATGTTTATTGCACGCAGATGCACGGGGGATCGCTCCTCCAGAAGCGTGCATACCCGAAGTGACGAACCATCCCACATTTATACAATGAAACAAATGAATATTCAATTAGCGCCTATACATATTTGTTACCTAAACCCCGCTTCGTATGTTAATTAGCTTATCAGTCCGTTTCTTGGAATGTGGTGGTCTTGCAGGTTTGTAGGTGAGTCATGTTCTTGTGACCATCCCATCTTCTCCAGCAAGGAGACTTAGCACTCCCTCCCTCTAGATAGCATTGGAATGTCTCTCATCTTCTCTCATTCTCTTTTAAATAGCCCCTTTGTTAGAGAAAGAAGGGCAGGCGTCTCCCCGTCTCCCCTTTGTTAGAGGAAGAGGGGCAGGCGTCTCCTCAAGAACTGTAGTTGTCTCCTCAGAGCTGTGTGCCTGTGTGACCAGACACCGCACCCATGACTAGTCACCATACCCACATTCCTTGAGCAGACATATACAATCACAGTCGGTGTTAAGCGTCCCCATTTCGCACTATTTCTCCATATCAATCCCCCCTTTTTATTAAATTAAGTAAATTCTTTTACTTAAGCAGTCTTCCCGAATGATATAAAGCATCATACATAAGTGTTACCCTTTTAAACATTCTCCAAACCCACAAATATAACATAATGGTTAGTATTAAGGAAATTCCTAAACTGATCAATTAGATCACAATGGGGTGTACCATAGTGTTAAGAATTCCTGTTGCAGAAGGTGACCAGCCAAGAGTATCTCACCAATTATGGTTTCCATCTTGTTCTACCTTTTTTAAAACTTTCTTGATCCCCTCTACATCATGATGGATCATAAGAAGAGTTTCATGTCCCTTTTCTTTGGTTTCTTTCAGTATACGTTGTAAATCCGCATGTTTTAATAGTTCTTTTATACTACTTATATTTACTCCTATGGGGGTAGGAATTATCATCTGTGATAGGGTAAAGTTGGATTTTAAGAATTGATGAGACACTACTGGGGCTGAGTAACTAAAATCGCATCCTGTTATAGTAGTGAAATTACAAATACAATAATTTGAATATTGTGCAGTCTCCTTTACCTCCCCATCTACGGTTATTGTGTTACACTTAGTTCTCAAACATGCACATCCCTTCCCTGCATATATAATTACTGTTTTCAAGTTTGCATTTGGTCTGGCCTCGAAATGACATATTTTCTGATCTGTATCTAAACAAGTATCCTGGGCCATCATAGTATTGCTTTCACAGAGGAAGCCCTGCTGCTCTCGCATAATACAGGATTCTAAATCTACTGTTTGCCACTTGTCGCCTATCTTTCTGGCCCATGTTCTATGTTCAAAAGGGTATAGGAGCACCCCATTATGGTTAATTCCAAGGGCTACAATGGGGTGTATGGTAATTATTACTGCATTATGTATGGTTAATACAAAAGCTGTGATTGTGTGTGTGTTGGGGTCGTAGGTAAAGTTCACCATATTCCACCATGACTGGAGTTTTCTTTCTACTTCCGTAGCATTGTCCCAAACCATCTTTCGAATTTCCGTAGGAAATATGCCTTCCTCTCCTTCTCTTATTATGGATGCAGCTATTGATTGCATCCACATTTGGGCTTGGATACAACTTAGAGCCAGGGCGACGTCATCCTGTAAACCACCTAATGCCTTAGTGATGAGTTGATGATCTTCCATGTTTATTTGTTCCCACCTGGGGAGTACCTTCGATATCAACCATTGGTGCGCCCCTAATGCCAATAATGAAGATTTTAGTGGTTGTTGTAGTTTTGATAGATCGGCCGTGGTGGCGGCTAGTTTATTCATTATCACCTCTGAGTCTATGGAGTTTAATACTCCGAGTCCTGTTCCCAATATTCCAGTTACATCCCTCACTATTATGTTTCGATAAATATTTCCCCTTTTTCTTAACCAAGTTGTCCATCCCTCATAAGAGGTTCGTAAGAAGGGGGAACAGGATGGCTTAACATCAGAAACATTGACTTGTATTTGTAACTCTATTCTTTTAAGAGACCATTCTGGGTTAAACAACATTTGTTGCTGGCCTGTATTTCTGATTACATATGGTCCAATTGTATAAATTTTTGGATTTGGTTTAGTTAACTTAAGATCAAGCGTTAATGGGGTTGTTGTAACTGTGGTGGTGGTAGGAACAGTGGTTAGCATGATTGTTATTTTGATCTTATAAGTCAGAGCTGTTTTTGGGGATTCCTTTCCTAGGCATATTATAAAGATGGGCTCGGTTAAGGTAAAATTGTGCCAACATTCCCGTGAATTAAAGCACATGGCTGTATTTAGAAGGGTAAATTCCTTATCTACCTTTCTGACATTAATCAGGGTGTCTCCTGAAATCTTGGTGTTATCTTTTTCATTATACGTTTGACACCCTACTTTTATCCTATCTCCTAATTTTCCCCATAATTGGTCGACTTTGTGTACATCCTCCCGATCCCATTGATTCTTTTGGTACACCTCATTTTCAGAAAAAAACACCATAGCTAGTTTCGTCTTTGAGTCCACCTTTCCCATTATTCCAGTGTGTTTTTTCTGGGCATGATTCCAAGGCCAGTTATCAGGCTCTTGGTTGTAGGCAAGAGAGAGGGTACAAAAAACACAAATGGTTTAAACCCACTATTGATCATTTTAAGAATCTAAACGTTCCTCATATATACATATAAAATCTGTTTTGATCAAAAATATCTTTGTTTGAGGTGGGGCTTACCGATAACAAGTTGGGCAAGAGTGGCCACTGGCTCAGTCCCAGACTCTTTTGTTCTATATTGTTTGTTGTGGTGCTCTTCCCATATAGTGGATCCACAACCGCCCAGGTTCACTTACTTGCCACCCACATTGTTCCCATTTGTCCGAGTAAATTTGAGTTTCAGTTCTTTTTTATCTGGGGTTACTCTCCACGAAGTTGCAGGGGCTTTCTTGATCCGGGTATGGTGAATCCAAGAATTCTGTCCCTCAACCTTGATTGCAGTGTAGGTGGTGAGTAGGACTTGAAAAGGTCCGGTCCACTGTGGTTCCAGGGTTTTATCTGCAAAACACTTAACGTATACATAGTCCCCTGGTCGTATATCGTGAACAGGTCCATCCAGACCCCTACTGCGTGTTCCCATCACATGCTTCTCAATTCTTATTAATTGTTTGTTTAGTGCCACCATATAGGAAGTCATTGTTTCTTCACCAATCTGTGAAGACGTCCCCTTTTGTACCCCATAGGGTCGTCCATACAAAATTTCAAATGGGCTAAGCCCCTCTTTTGCTCTTGGTCTAGTTCGAATTCGTGTAAGAGCTAATGGCAAAGACTGGGGCCAAGTTAGATTTGTTTCTTGACCTAGCTTGACAATCTGTTGTTTGATTAGATGATTCATCTTTTCCACCTGGCCACTTGATTGTGGTCGGTATGGGGTATGTAATTGCCAATCTATTCCTAGATGGTGGCTGATCTGTTGCACTATTCTGGACACAAAATGTGGTCCTCTATCCGAGGACATTACCGCTGGGACTCCAAACCTAGGTATTATCTCTTGGAGCAGTATTTTGGTCACTTCCCGGGCTTTAGCAGTTCTGCACAGGAAGGCTTCTGGCCAACCTGAAAAGGTATCTGTTAGTACCAATAAATATCGATACCCCCCTTTTTTAGGAAGTTCCGAGAAATCAATCTGCCAATGTTGCCCTGGAACATTTCCTTTCCCAATTTTTCCCAACTTTGGCCCCTTGGTAATCTTAGGATTAGTCTGGAGACAAAGATCACATTGTTGGGTTACTTGTCTAATAGTAGTATACAAATTTTGTGCTATTATGTTTTTAGTGAGATCCTTATATAGAGCTTCTGCCCCCCAGTGCCTTTTTCTATGTTCTTCCCGAACTACTGACCATACCATGTAGGAAGGAATCACTATTCTCCCATGTGAGATTACAGCCCACCCTTCCTCATTATATGATCCCTTTAGGTCAGAAATCAGTTTGCGATCTTCTTTAGTATAGTCTGGTTTACCTTCTAGAGATATTTGTCCATCGGGTATTAGCGCACCCTCTACCTTGATTGCTTTTCTGGCTGCCTGTTTTGCTTCCCTGTCCGCCAGTTCATTTCCTCTTTCTAATTCTGTGCTCACTTTCTGGTGTGCCTTGATGTGCATAATTGCCACCCTTTCAGGAAGCTGGACCGCATTTAGGAGTTTCAAAATTTCTTCCGCATGTTTGATGATTTTTCCTTGGGAGTTTAACAGTCCCCTTTCTTTCCATATTGCTCCATGAGCATGTACCACTCCAAAGGCATATTTAGAATCAGTCCAAATATTTATAGGTTTTCCCTGAGCTCTCTCCAGAGCTTGAGTAAGGGTTATGATTTCAGCCTTCTGTGCCGAAGTGTCAGCTGGTAGCGGTCCCGATTCTATCACTTCTTCAGAGGTTGTAACAGCATATCCGGAATGTCGTTTTCCGTTCAGCATATAGCTGCTCCCATCCGTGAACCAATGTTCAGCTCCATTAATAGGAACATCCTTGAGATCTGTCCTACTAGAATAAGTGGCTTCGATTGTTTCTAGACAGTCATGATCGACTGATTCGCCAACATTCCCATTAAGAAAAGAGGCCGGATTGACGATGTTTGTAGTCACGATCTCAACATCATCTTGTTCCACCATTATGGCCTGGTATTTTAGGAATCTCTGTGGGGAGAGCCAATGCCCCCCTTTTGTTTCAAGGACTGCAGACACTGTGTGGGATACTAAGACAGTCATTTTCTGGCCCAAGGTAAACTTCCGGGCCTCCTGGATGTTTAGGATGACAGCTGCTACTGCTCTCAGGCAACCAGGCCACCCTTTTGCAGTGGCATCCAGCTGTTTAGAGAAGTACGCCACTGCCCGTCTGTATGGTCCCAAATCTTGTGCCAGTATTCCTAATGCCATTCCCTGTTTCTCATGGGAAAATAGGAAAAATGGCTTACTCACATCAGGAAGTACTAGTGCTGGTGCCGACATTAAGGCTTTCTTCAGTTCATGGAAAGCTCTGTCTGATTCAGCATCCCACTGAAGATCCTTCTGATTAGCTGCTATCAGGGAATATAATGGTTTAACAAGCAAGCCATAATTACGTATCCAAAGCCTGCACCATCCTGTCATTCCCAGAAATGTCTGCAGTTCCTTTACAGTTCGTGGTCGGGGGGCTTGGCATATGGCTTCTTTTCGGGCCTTCCCTAGGACCCGTTGTCCGGCACTGATCTCGTACCCTAGGTATGTGACTTGTTGTAACACCACCTGTGCCTTCTTCTTAGAAACCCGATATCCTTGTAGTCCCAGAAAGTTCAGCAGGCTCACAGTCCAAATAATACAAGATTCTTCGGTTCTGGTTGCAATAAGAAGATCGTCTACATATTGTAACACTTTCCCTTCTCCTGGTGGTGGTTCCCATAACTCCAAATCCTTTGCTAATTGGTTTCCAAAAATTGTGGGGCTATTTTAAACCCCTGTGGCAACACCGTCCATGTGAGCTGGGTCTTTCGACTGCTTCTGGGATTTTCCCATTCAAAAGCAAAAATTCTTTGGCTGGCTTCATGGAGAGGGAGGCAAAAGAAGGCATCTTTGAAGTCTAAAACTGTGAACCAAGCTAGGTCAGGTGTCAGGGTGGTTAGTAAGGTATAGGGGTTAGCTACTACAGGATACAGATCCTCTGTTATTTTGTTAATGGCCCTTAAATCTTGAACTATCCTATAAGACCCATCAGGTTTTTTAACTGGGAGGATAGGTGTGTTAAATTCTGACTCACATTCTTTTAGTAGTTTTAATTCTATGAATCGCTCTATATTTGGACGAATTCCTTCCCTATCTTCCCTTTTCAGTGGGTATTGTTTAATTCTTATCGCACCCTGTCCTTCCTTTAATTTTACTATAACAGGTGATGCATTCTTGGCACGTCCCGGCATGTCAATTGCCCATACTCTGGGATATACCTGATCAATAATTCTGGTATCAATTTCCCTTTTTATAGGAGTACTGGCCAAAGATAGGCTCATAACCTGTATGTATTGATGATCATTTACCTCCAGAGTAACTTCCCCTTTTTTAAATTTGATTGTTGCCTCCAATTGTTCTAATAAGTCCCTACCAAGAAGGGCCTTTGGGGAATTTGGCATTCTTGTTTGTTTTCTTAGTTTGTACTTTAAAGGTTTCAGGATGTTTTCCTGGTGGCCAGCAGCTCCCACAACTGTAACAAATAATTATTTTTTTACTGAAGTTCAACAAATAAGTTGGTTTCGTATTCACTAAAATTCCACCTCATACCCATTCCCTGCCCTAAAGGGCAGTTATGGGTCCTGTTGTACTGCAAATGCTGCAGCAATTGGGGTGACATTGTCAGGTCCTTCTGCTCAATTGTCAGCAACAGCAATCCCCTCCTCCCCACCATCAGGAGGATTCGGGGCAGGAGATGCTGTTCCTGCTCTGCAGGTTACACAGGCCTGCCTCTGCAGCAGCACTTCTGCTTTAACTCTTTCTTACCCTGAATGCAAATCTGCTACTTGTTGCTTTAAGTCTGTGCCATTACATATCAGCCTTCGCAGGCAAACAGCAAACACCCTGCCGTGCATCCAGCATGACTCAGTCGCACCTTCGAGGGGGTACGGGGGTTTGTACAAACTCACCAATACTTTAACACTTTCACAAGGTCTTTGATTCTCCACCCACCCCCGCCTCAGGTTTTACATACATTAGTACAAGTTTTTATCTTACAACGTGTTTCATTCTAGTTGCTCCACAGAAGGAACCGCAACCTGAGCTTTTAACACAAAAATTTCAACAAGAACATCTTTCTAGTTTAGGTCTTAGGGGTTTTTCCTATCCTTTTCTAGAGCCATAATCAAAGATCAGGTGATGTTAATCCCTCACTCTTTCTAGTGTTAGTACCATAGGATCCCGAGGGGGTACTAATCCACAGTCCTTTTGCCACTCAGGTTTGTCCCGGAGGACGAAGAACATGTCTGCATATGATACTTCATCCCACTTTCTCTCTCTGCTCAGAAACAACATTAATTGCAGGAGAGTGTTATAATCTAACGTTCCTCCCTCCTGAGGCCATTTCGCATCACTCCAATTTATACAAAAGCCACCACTGATTACAATATTTAATCAATTTCCTTCTATTTTCGGTACCACCATGTCCTACGATATCACTCCAATGTTTTAATATACAACCCAAGGGCGATTTTTCACAGGGCTTACTCCTTACATTTCCCATTTTGCAATTTTAATTACTTTGTTTTTCTCCGGCCGCCTTAGCCACCCAAGGTCGGAAACGCGGATAGAGCTCCTTACTCGTATTGCACTCAAACGCGTGTCTCAAGCACTCTTGCACTCACACTCAGTCAAAATAATTAAGCTATACACGGAAAATCAAAATGCGCATCTCAATCACACCATTCACACTCTCCGGGCAGCCCGCAGTTACACAAGCAGTATGTTATACGGTACCATGCACTTATGTACAACTTTTAGGAACACTGACAGTTCACAAAATATGCATTTCAATGAACAATTGCCAAAAAACAAACAACAAACAAAACCCAATTTTCCTGGTCTTAAGCAGAGTGTTAAGTTTTCCGTTATTTGCCACGAATTACCAGAATATTATTATTTTTCAACATACATTTCATAACTCCGAGTTTTGAACATGTAACAAGACAACACATAGAACAAACAAGACACAGAGCGCTATTTCAGTTGTTATATTCTAGGAATTCCCCAACTCTTAAGACAACCCAATGGAAGTTTTTAGCTTCCCCCTTTTTTCCTACGCAAAAGTTTCCCTTTTACTTTTGCTAAGAGGTCCCTCTTGTTCCTGTGAGATTCCGCCTTATTCCGTCCCGCCCCCCGCTTTCCGTCACGAGGCCTCCGGGCTTTTAGGAATGGCAGTAACCTCGGGTTTGCTCGATCTGCCCTCAAGATCGCTAGCGGCCACCCCTTGGTCAGCAAACCCCCTCCCAAGGTACCTTTCCTCCTGGGGACTACGCTGCGCGCCGGACGTCTCCGTGCGTCTCACCAGCCGCCCCGTTACTAAACATACCGTTTTATCCGCGGATCCAGGGGTTCTCTTCTGCTCCCGGGTGAACAGCTGAGAAGAGGAGGCTCCTCCGAGGAAATCTCCCGGGGCGCGCCTAGGAGCGTCCGCTCCGCAGCTGGTCCCTCAGCCGAGCAGAAATCCTCCTGCCTGGCTCGCCAAAACTGACGTGCGGAATTAGACTCTATAACTCGAAAGTTATAAAGTAGGTATGTTTATTGCGCGCAGATGCACGGGGGATCGCTCCTCCACAAGCGTGCATACCCGAAGTGACGAACCATCCCACATTTATACAATGAAACAAATGAATATTCAATTAGCGCCTATACATATTTGTTACCTAAACCCCGCTTCGTATGTTAATTAGCTTATCAGTCCGTTTCCTGGAATGTGGTGGTCTTGCAGGTTTGTAGGTGAGTCATGTTCTTGTGACCATCCCATCTTCTCCAGCAAGGAGACTTAGCACTCCCTCCCTCTAGATAGCATTTGAATGTCTCTCATCTTCTCTCATTCTCTTTTAAATAGCCCCTTTGTTAGAGAAAGAAGGGCAGGCGTCTCCCCGTCTCCCCTTTGTTAGAGGAAGAGGGGCAGGCGTCTCCTCAAGAACTGTAGTTGTCTCCTCAGAGCTGTGTGCCTGTGTGACCAGACACCGCACCCATGACTAGTCACCATACCCACATTCCTTGAGCAGACATATACAATCACAGTCGGTGTTAAGCGTCCCCATTTCGCACTATTTCTCCATATCAGTAATATAAGACTTCCTTCGAGTGGCCATCTTTCACCATCACCTTGATGTGCGGAATTAGACTCTATAACTCGAAAGTTATAGAGTAGGTATGTTTATTGCGCGCAGATGCACGGGGGGATCGCTCCTCCACAAGCGTGCATACCCGAAGTGATGAACCATCTCACATTTATACAATAAAATAAATGAATATTCAATTAACACCTATACATATTCATTACCTAAACCTGCTTACTCTCGCTTCGTATGTTAATTACCTTATCAGTCCTTTGCATGGAATGTGGTGGTCTTGCAGGTTTGTAGGTGATTCATGTTCTTGTGACCATCTGATCTTCAGCAGGGAGACTTAGCACTCCCTCCCTCTAGATAGCCTTGGAATGTCTCTCATCTTTTCTCATTCTTTTTTAAATAGCCCCTTTGTCAGAGAAAGAAGGGCAGGCGTCTCCCCATCTCCCCTTTGTTAGAGGAAGAGGGGCAGGCGTCTCCTCAAAACTGTAGTTGTCTCCTCAGAGCTGTGTGCCTATGTGACCAGACACCGCACCCATGACTAGTCACCATACCCACATTCCTGAGTAGACATATACAATCACAGTCGGTGTCCTTTGTCCCCATTTCACACTATTTCTCCATATCAACCTAATGTATACAAAGGCCACCAATTCTGACAATATTTTAAAAATGTCTTTTTGTTCAAATTTCCTCCGGGAATGCCGCCAAATTCTTTCCAGTGCTTCAAAATACATCCCAGGGGTGGTTTGGTATTTATTTCTTGGCTCGGTCTGCACTCCATCTTCCTAATAAGTTTGGTATTTGTCTACAATGTATTAGTTATTACTGGAGGCACCATACTTATCTCAGAACACACACCACAGTTCAAGACCTCTATTTAGCCTTATTTCTTGGTCTCATTATTATTGATATGGAGAAATAGTGTGAAATGGGGACAATGGACATCGATCGTGATTGTATATGTCTGCTCAAGGAATGTGGGTATGGTGACTAGTCATGGGTGCGGTGTCTGGTCACATAGGCACACAGCTTTGAGGAGACAACTACAGTTTTGAGGAGACGCCTGCCCCTCTTCCTCTAACAAAGGGGCTATTTAAAAAAGAATGAGAAAAGGATGAGAGACATTCCAAGGCTATCTAGAGGGAGGGAGTGCTAAGTCCGGATGGTCACAAGAACATGAATCACCTACAAACCTGCAAGACCACCACATTCCATGCAAAGGACTGATAAGGTAATTAACATACGAAGCGAGAGTAAGCAGGTTTAGGTAATGAATATGTATAGGTGTTAATTGAATATTCATTTATTTTATTGTATAAATGTGAGATGGTTCGTCACTTCGGGTATGCACGCTTGTGGAGGAGCGATCCCCCGTGCATCTGCGCGCAATAAACATACCTACTTTATAACTTTCGAGTTATACAGCTTTACAGTTAGGGCATTCAATTTCTTGTCCCCACCATACATACAATAATTCTTTACACCATATACACTTTAAAACATATAGAGGTTCACATTCACCCCTCGGATGTTCAAGACAATAACCACATACCAACATTTATAATATAATTAATACAGAAATGTTCTCACATTTCCAGCATAAATGAGTATAACAATTATTATTAATAACCTTATAATTATTAATCCTGTATATACAGTTTGACTTCAAATTATCAAATTTTTATTATTTTTTTTTTGTCTACTGGCCAAAACAGAATCAGAGTTCCAATATTCCCTTAATATCAGAACAGGTACCAAAACAGAATCAGATGTATACCTGGGATGCTAGCTACCCGGTATACGCCATCCTGCATAAGCATACAATGATCTCACACCTTACGGACAGCTTTACAGATGGACCGGTCCCAGAACCAGAAATATCCAGAACAAAACAGTTCTGTTCTAAATATAATAGTAATATAATATTTACAATTAATATAATATTTGAATAAAGATAGTACCTTTGCTCCATAAGATGGAGTCCTTGTCTGCTCCTGTGGTGATCCAGATGAGACGAGGAGCCCCTCCGGGAAAATCCCCAGGGGTACCCTAGGGAGTCCCCACTCTCAATGGGTCCCACAGCTGAGCAGAGGAGGTCCCACCTGGGTCGTCAAATTGATTTGAAGAATCAGTCAGCAATATGCAGGCGAGCGGAGGTTATCTTTATTCAGCAGCTCTGGGTGCATGGGGGATCGCTCCACCAAAGTCATACACACCAAGGGGACTTTTCAGTCCCCCCTTTATACAAGCTACTCATACCTATTCATTAGTTTTCCAAGAAATGGTTTACATATTCATTACAATTCTGAGAATTCATTTACATATCTCGTGCCTGCGCAATGTCCTTGAGGAGTTGTCTCTGTGCAGACTCTATTCCTCAGCGGCCATGTTTAAAGTCTCCATCTTTACCACGTTGCATGTACAACAGGAATCTAAGACAAAATGTCCCTTCTAAAGATAACCAACCCAAGGACTTAGCAGTCTGTGCATCCGTCATGTGGCAATAAGGGTGCTTGGACATTTCCTGACTTTAACTAAATATAGGTGTGTCATTCTTTACATAAGTGGTACAGCATTCACTATTCACGTCAACCAAGTATGTGCAGAGTGTGGGGGGGTACATGTTAGAGGGAGTGCTAAGGAGACTGGGAGGGGATAAGGTCAACTGTGTGAAGGGCATAACATGGGGGAGAGGAGGAGGAGTTGGTACATGCTCTGTGTGCTGAGGATGTCCTCAGTGCCTTACAGAGACATTTCGCTAGGCTGCTCTTTGCTTGTTATATGCTTAGTGCTGTGTATCTCCCCAGAAGAGAAATAGTCTTTCCTGGTTTTTCTGCATGTGCTGCTATATAGGGTCTTAGTGGGACACTTTTCACTGCAGCATTTTGTGTTGTGTGCCTGGTGCTGTGCAAATCTGCAATGAGAAGTACTGTCTCCCTCCTCTAGGTCTATGCTTTGTCCTGTCTGCATGCCTGATGCTATGCAATCTGTGTGTTGGGAGACAACTGCCTTTCTTGTCCTGGTTTGTTACCAGTCAAGGCTGCCACTGCCGAGCCTTGCTTCTTGTGGGCTCTTGCAAGTGTGTCTGAGCCCTAAGTTTTGGGAGTTTCCCATGAATCTGCTATTGAAAATTTTGCTATCTAAACTAATGCCACTGCTGCTTGTTCTTTGAGAAGCTTAGTGATGGCACAGTTGTTGGGTTTTTTTTGATAATACGAAAACCTGCCTTTTCAGAGAGCCAAAAAAGCTGGTCTGTGCATTTGTGTTTACCATGAAATTTGTGTTTACACAAGGGAGTAGCTCTGTAGGTTTTTCTATTGTTAACTAATATAAGTAATGGTGCAGTAAGTCACATCATCAAAGGTATTTTGGTGTATGCTTAGCTACAGTACTGAACTGTGTTAAAAAACTTTTAAGGAAATCTAAGATCCAATCTCTGCAAGAAATGGGAAGCTCCTATTAAAAGGAAAAACTTCAAGATTACCAAGTATAGTAGTATTTGTTCAGAACACTTTACTCCTGAATGTTTTAAAAGAGAATGCAACAACAAGGTCCTGAAAGTAAATGCTGTGCCCACAGTATTCTGTTATACTGAATCCAGTGAAAAGGTAAACCTGAAATTCTCTCAGTCCAGGAAATTTGAATGTGTATAAGTTGCCTGTATTGCAGGGTTTGAAGGAGAGGAGCAATGTGGAGAAGAGGAAGATTGTAGGTATATCATCTGAACATACGTGCTCAGAAGCACTTGGAGAGCTGTGGAAGAGAGAGATGAAGTAGCTAAACAGGTTAATCAGATGTTTTCAGGAGTGTTTTGAAAGGAAGTGGAAGGCTGGTTGCCTGATGCTCAAGAGAACGTGAATGCATCTCTGCAATGTTTTAACGCTCTTTTGTCTGACCCGGTCTTGCACAAAAAATTATGGAAGTGTAACTTCTGTTTAAAACCCTTCTGCTAAAATAGATGTAATAGCAACAAAGTAAGGAGTTACTGCTATATAGTGTAGAGGAATTTTTAAAGGACTGAGGACATATGTTACCATTGTCCGGGTTGGACAACCCAGGCCTGTTAGTTGAAGCTGCAGAGCAACTTTAAATTGTCCTTGAAACAAGCAGTGTGAGAAAGAAAACAAGCTATGCACAAACAAGAAGCCAGGTGCAGAGCAAATCCTGGGAACCGCGAAATCCACACACTCTCATCGGCACACTCTGATCAGGCGCCTGCAGCATGCTCACCAATCAGCGACACGGACACCCACGTGGCCAGAAACTTTTATCCACTCACCTGTGTGTAAAGTCGTGTGAGCGGTCGGTTTAAGTTATAAATATGACCTGTTTGTTTAATAAAGTGAGCACGGCATGTAGCCATATTGGTGTGATTGTCGTGACTTGGCTGACTCTCCACGGGGGACCCTCTTCAATATAGTTTAAATAAGTTCAACTGTATTCCTTATGTATTGAGTGTCCTTAAGGAGCTCAGTAATATTTACAAACTGCAGGTTGTATCAGTCTATTGTAGAGGGAATGAATTTGTGTTACAATTGCCTTGCTTCTCTCAGTGTTCAAACAGGGGGGTTCAAACATCCCAATTGGTTTGATGCTGGTTTTAGTTGATGACCTCCACTGCTATTGGTATGTGTTGTTTGGGGACGTCCAAAAGGCCCACTGCCTCTGATTTAGTCTACAGTGTTTAGATAAGACAAGGCCTCCCTCTACAGCAGCAATGCCAAATGCCCATTGATGTCCCTATGAGTCTTTGTGGTATCTGCCCCTCAGGCAATCTATTCCTAAAATTCTTGGAACTTCTGGGCCTGTCACAATGGGCACATGTTCCTACTAGTTACCTTTAAGACCAATTTGTCCATGCATCACAACTAGTTTGGTCGCATCCCCAGTCAATCCGGCAACAGACATCCCTTCTATTTGGTTTGAGGGTAATAGGGTGCATTGGGCACTGGTGTTCATGAGAGCTTCATGCTTGATGGGATAGCAAGTACCAGGCCACTATACCCAATCTGTCTGATAAATATGGTTGTCCCCCTCCTTCTCCTGGGTAGAGGTGGGGAACCCTCATTGCAGGGAGTCAGTTTCACACCTCTCACTAAGCACTTGTTTGCAAGATTCCTTTCAACAAAGGGTTGGCCTGTAGCTTTGTTTGGTGCCTGCTTCTGTTTTCTGCTGTTCCTTGATTTGTTCATCTAACACCTTGGCTCAAGCTGCTACCTCGGCAGTCAGACATTTGTGAAACTCTTCCATTTCTTCCCCATGATCTTTGAGCCATCTCCAAAATTTCCTTCTGATGAGGTGACACTCTGCCTCCTGACACCCTGCCCCTTGACCAACATCATCAGTGTAGGCAGGATGCTGCCCACATTCCATGTAAGGAATGATTCTCTCAAATCACACTGCCATTGGTGGAGCCAAGGGGTGGCATGACTCTTACCCACATTCAAAAGGCATTTGCACGATTGGCTGTTGCTGCCAGATGACCCAGACAGCAAGTGTCCCTGGCAGTCCACCAGAGCCATGGCATCACTTATGATCCTGTTTGCTATCAGTGATTGGGTGAGTCGCCATATGGGCACATCATTGCTCCTCTTTCTTATTGCCTCAAGAAAGCTTTGTTTTATAATGTGTTGTCAGACTCCATTACTGTTCAGACCACATGAAGTCAATTTTTTGCCCATCTGCACTGCTGGTGCAGTGCTGTGTTTTGGATTTGGTGTGAGAACAATGTTGATAGCACACTGATGTTTTTAGTTGTTCTTGGGTGATGTTTATACTAAATCAAGGACTTTTCAATTTCTTGGGCCCTGCCAGCAAGAGGGCTGGAGTGGAACAAGAAACACAGCCAGGACAGCTGACCTGAACTAGTCAAAGGGATATTCCATACCATAGAACATCATGTTGAGTATATAAACTGGGGGGAGTTGGCTAGGACCTGCTGATTGATGCTCGGGGACTGGCTGGGCATTGGTCAGCAGGTGGTGAGCAATTGTATTGTGCATCACTTGGGTTTTTTCCCTTCCCTTTGGATTTTATTCCTCTCCCCTTCCCTCTCCTTTTCATTATTATTTTTGTTGTTGTTATTATTATTATCATCAACATTGTCATCATTATCATCATAATTTTATTTCAGTTATTAAATTGTTCTTATTTCAATGCTTGAGTTTTACCTTTTTTTCACAATTCTCCTCCCCATCCCACTGGGGGACACACGGACGACTGAATGCGTGGCTGCTGGGTTGCTGGCTGGGGTTAAACCACAACAGTAAAACTCAGCACAGCTACCATCAACACTTGGTAATTTATTCCTTCTATAACTGAATCATTATGTAACTTCAAACTGTTAACTTCTGCTTGGTGACTAGCCATTCCACCCCTAAAATGTAATAATATTGTGGTGGGTTGACCTTGGCTAGCCTCCAGGTGCCCAACAAGACACTCTATCACTCCTCCTCCATCAACAGGACAGGGGGAAAAAATTTAATGAAAAGCTCATGGGTTGAGATAAGAACAGGGAGATTACTTACTAATTACCATCATGGACAAAACAGACTCAACTTTGGGAAATTAATATATTACCAATTAATAAGAGTAGGATAGTGAGAAATAAGAACAAATCTAAAAACACCTTCCCCCCCACCCCTCCTTTCTTCCCAGGTTCAAAATCATTCCCAACTCTTCTACCTCCTTCCCCTGAGCAGTGCAGGGGATGGGGGTTGCAGTCAGGTCATAATGCTTCATCTCTGCTGCTCCTTCCTCCTCACGCTTTTCCCCTGCTCCAGCACGGGGTCCCTCCCATGGGATACAGTCCTCTATGAACTTCTCCAACATGGGTCCTTCCCACAGGCTGCAGTTCTTCACGAACTGCTCCAGCACAGGTGTTTTTTTACTGCAGTGTTTTTTTACCCTTTCTTAAATATGTTATTAGAGGAGCTATCAACACTGCTGATTGATTGGCTCAGCTTTGGCCAGTGGTGAGTCTGTCTTGGAGCCAGCTGGAACTAGCTCTGTTGGAAATGAGGGCAGCTTCTGGTGTCTTCTCACTGAAGCCACCCCTGCAGCCCACCTTGCTACTTAAACCCAATACAGCTATATACAGAAATATGTCTGCATATTTCATATTTATATACACTAAATATTGAGACTACAGATTAATCACCACTTGGGGGAACAGGGGGTGGTTGATCAAAGCAAGTGTAATCATCTGAATGTTATTAATTAGAGAGCTTGCTGCAGAGGACTGCACATTATTTTCATGCAACAGTAATTCCTTAGATCATAGCTCAGTCATTTAAGACCTTTGAAATCAGTCAGATACCTTAATCTGGGGATTTAAAACATATATCTTACTTGGGCATAAGAAAGCCTAATCAATTTGATGTGGTTTAAGTGCAGTCTGTTTATATGGAGTGTAATAAATCCATTTTATCAGGAGTATTAGCTAGTACAGACCCCCTCACTGCAGTTAGGCTGAGAGCATACTTTTGAGAAATCTAATTTACATCACTTACACAGAAAAAACCCTACCAATATTTGCATTTCAGTTATGCTTACAGCATTAAGCAGACATTTGGATAAATTGGAGCCATGTCATACATTTTATCTGCCTGTTCTATATATTTTATATCCTAATGATGGAAAAATGGGCAAAGCTTCCAAGGAAGAACACACACCCACGAACACCAACTTTAGGGAAGATACAGACATGCCAACCTCCCCCCAGCAGCTGGCACCAGACACATGGGCTTGTGACAGGTGTTGCACAGGCAAGGGCAGGACTCGGGATGGCCTAGCCCATAAAGAAGGAACTAACTTTGGGTAGAAAAAGGGTAGAATTCTTGGGTATGTCATGGCTTGAGTCACTGCACTGTGTAGGCCAGGGGTCCTCAAACTATGGCCCGCGGGCTGGATACGGCCCCCCAGGGTCCTCAATCCGGCCCTGGTATTTACAGACACCCCCCCGCTGGGGGCTGGGGGGGGAAACCAAGCAGCCGCAGATGACCTCCTGACACTTCATCCGCGCTGGCCCCCTGTTTAAAAAGTTTGAGGACCCCTGGTGTAGGCTGACCAAAGTGCCACCATGACAGGCTGTGGCCTGGCAGTTCACACACATACCACCCCCACCCGCGATACCACAGGCTCACACAGAGATAAGAAGTGAAAAATGCAAGTCTTTACAAGTTCAAGGATAACAATAGGTGATAACAAGGAACGGAATAGCCAAAAAAGGGAAGGACCTTGAATATTTGTTTGTAATTGGAACATAGGCTGAGCAGGAGCTTATCACGAGTACTAGATTCACACCTGATTGGTTTGAAAGGACGAGCATGGGGTGTAACAAAGAAATAAAGAAAAAAGCTACATACTCTGTGTGGACTCAGACTCACTGTCAGCTGGCCTGGGGACTGACAACCCACCCATCAGCAGGGATGCCTCTGATGCCAACTTCCAGGGAAGATGTGATTCAACCTGGTGCAGTTCTCATTCTGGGGTAAACTAATACCAGAGGGTTCACTCATAGGACATGGGTGACTGATAATTTATGCACCTGTGTTATTTGAAATAAGGCCTTAAAGCATTTATCAATTGTAAATATCTATCTAGCTGTAGTAGAGAAGAACTAAATAAACTTTTTACTTTTTTTTTACTTTTTCACTTGGCATACATTTCTTCTGAGTGATTGATTGGTTAGTCCTGGAATCAGAAAGAAATCCCAGATGCTCCTCTGCTGGGGCGTCACAGCTTGTGACCCACAGCCCCACTCCAGCTGCTGGCACCAAGCCCCTCACTTGCTTCACTCACCCTGCCCCCCCAGGATCTGCACCTGAGACACACAGTGGCTGGAGCTTAGACCCTCACCTGCTCCAGTTGCCAGCACAGTCACCTCCAGACTGAATTCAATTGCTGGCCCTGAATGCACTCATGCCGGTCCCCCCCCTCCAGTAGCTGTCATCCCAGACACACACTCCTATTATCCTAAATCTGGCTTCTTCACCTGGTGTGCAAGAGCCAATCCACACACAGAGCCAAGATACTTTTTTATTAAATGTCTGCACAGAGATGGTGCTAGGTGGTAAATCCACAAAGCTAACACAACTCTTAATACATAGCAAAACATTTTATACACTTTGAACAATTGTTTACAGTTACGTTTAGTCACACTTAAATCTCATTGGTTCTTAGTGCCTCGTCTCCATTTAAAGGTACAGTATTCTCTTTTTTCACTGGCATGTTCTGTGGGAAGGTGGCTTTGTTAGTAGGGGGCTCTCTTTGCTCGAAGGTAGATCTTTTACTATGCTAATTAGAATAGCTCACACACAGTTCCAGTAATTTTCTGTTTGGTCTCCTTAACCATTTGGTTCTCCTTGAGCTTATCTTGTTATTTCTTAGCTTGACGTATAGAATCATTTAGGTTGGAAAAAAACCTTTAAGATCATCAAGTCCAACCATTAACCTAACACTGCCAAGTCCACCAATAAACCATGTTCCTAAGCAATGCATTTACATGGTTTTTAAACACCTCCAGGGATGGTGATTTCACCACCTCCCTGGGCAGCCTGTTCCAATGCTTGAGAACCCTTTCAGTGAAGAAAATTTTCCTAATATCCAATCTAAATCTCCCCTGGCAAAACTTGAGGCTGTTTCCTCTTGTCCTGTCACTCATTACCTGGGAGAAGAAACCTACCCCCACCTGCCTACAACCTCCTTTCAGGTAGTTCTAGAGAGCAATAAGATCCTCCCCCCCCCCCCCCCCCCCCCCCCGAGTCACGAACCACTATGTCCCTCTTGAAGTGAGGGGCCCAAAACGGAACACAGTATTCAAGGTGCAGCCTCACCAGTGCCAAGTACAGGGGGACAATCACTTCCCTAGTCCTGCTGGCCACACTGTTTCAGATACAAGCCAGGATGCTATTCGCTGCCCTGGCCACCTGGGCACACTGCTGCCTCATGTTCAGCTGGCTGTCAACCAGCACCCCCAGGTTTTTTTCTTCCAGGCAGCTTTCCAGCCACTCATCCCCAAGCCTGTAGCTTTGCATGGGTTGTTGTGACCCAAGTACAGGACCCGGCACTTTTCCTTGTTGAACCTCATACAATTGGCCTCGGCCCATAAATCCAGCCTGTCCAGGTCCCTCTGCAGAGCCTTCCTATCTTCAAGCAGATCAATACTCTGTCCCATCTTGGTGTAATCTGCAAATTTACTGAGAGTGCACTTGATTCAAATTAACCATTTGGTTCTCCTTGAGCTTATCTCATTACTTCTTAGCTTGACATATTTATGGTGTCTATTCCTTCTCCCAAGGCCATGTCTTGTTAACTATTTGTAAGGATTAACTAACATCCTCTGTTTTTCAAATTCTTTCTTGGTTTTCATTATAGATATGTATATATTTCTTTTTTTTAAGCAAATAATTCTTATACAGAATCAAAGGGGGGATTTGATATAAGGGAAGAATTTATATTTTTCCCTTATATTAGTCTCATCTTTCCATTAGTTGGTCCACTCAAGATCAAACAAAATTTCCATGTACAATGAATTAATACATATATACTCACAAATATTAGAACTCTTATAATCACAATGCATATTACTTTCTTTATCCATGAACTTAAATCTGATACCCAAGAGGATAGTCATTTCCACGTTTCAGCAAAGCCAATGGAAGTGTCATTCTTTTGTATCTCATGTAAAATTTTAGTTTGTTTTGGTAGATATTCTATTGCTTTGGTACTCACACTCCCCTTAGACACTGACAGCATGTTAATCTAATTTACCTGTTCCTTTTGGGGAATTGCATCTTTGGCAACAAGTACAATAATTTTCTGGGAGATCAGGGGTAGTTACTTCCCATTCCTGTTCTTCTATTCCTCAGCCTATATCAAAGGATGTATTTATCCCTAATTCTCCCCAAGACACATTAGAAAGGTATTCCCCTTCCTGAGGTTTCTTGGAAGTGTATACAGACCTGGCAACTGGTTCTGTTCATTGTTTGTATTGTTTTTTGTATTAGTTTAAAAATGCATATTTTCCTCCCAAGGATCCTTTAATGGCTGCCTCTCAGGGTTCCTGCATTGTTCTATCACTGTAACTAAGCAAAGGATAACAATTTCTAGTACCATTTCTCGTTACAAGAAAATTAATATTTTTCTGGATGCACGCTATTACTACTACTATTCTTTTTACTTCTTGTTACTATTACTAGCATGCAACAATATAAAATTAATTCTTAAGCACAATCTAATTCAAGATATGGTTTTACAGAATTCTTTGTACAGTTCATCAAACTTTAGTAAATTTTAATTTACAGTCCCTGGTTTGTTCAGTGATCCACTGTTTTGTTATAGGTCATTTCTTCATCTGGGTATAATGTATCCAGGAGTTGACTCCTAATTTCACTGCTGTGTAGGCAGTCAGTAAAACAGTATATGGTCCCTTCCACTTTTCTTTTAGTGGTTCATCTTTTCAACTTTTGAGGGAAACCAAATGTCCTGGTTGAAACTGATGTACTGGCAAATCCAAAGGCAAAGGACCTCTTTGATTTACGTATCTATGTACAGAGGGTAAGGTTCATGACAGAGAGATTAAATATCCCCTCAACATTTCTTCACCTTTAATATGCATTTGGTCCTCTCTTGTGGTTAGGCTATTAACTGGATATGGTTTCCTGTATAAAATTTCAAACAAGCTTACCCCTTCCTTTGTTCTAGGGGCAATCCTAATTCTCATTAGGGCCACAGGTACTGCCTCAATCCATTTCATATGTTTCCTGGCACAATTTTGTTATTTGTCTCTTAATTGTTTGATTCATCCTTTCTATTTTCCCACTAGATTGTAGTCTCCGCGAGGTGCGTGAATCTCATTTAAACTGGAGGAGTTTGGACACTCCTTGGACTATCTCTGTGACAAAATGGGGTCCGTTATCAGAGGACAATCCTTCTGGAATCCCAAATCTAAGAATTATTTCTTTTAATATTACCTTAATGATTTTTTTCGTCTGACTGGTATGGCAAGGGAAAGCTTCCGGCCATCCTGAAAAAGTATCTACTAAAACAAGCAAATACTTATACTGATTGCACCTCAGTAACTCAGAAAAATCTATTTGCCAGTGTTCCCCAGCAGAAATTCCTCTCTTCACATCTCCTGCCAGTGGTTTACTTTGGATTTTAGGATTATTCATACAGCATATCTGACAGTTCTTCACAGTGATGTCTGCAAGGTTTTGTGTTTTGGTCCTATTACTTATCTTTTGATACTATTTCTAAGGCTTCTGTTCCGAAATGGGTTTCACTATGCATTTTCTGCATGAGTTCTGCATCATTCCCATAGATATTAATATTTGATGATCAGATGTAACCTACCATCCTTCAGAATTTTTGGAACATTTTAGTATTTCATCCAATTTATCTTCCTTTCTTGTATATTCTGGTAATCCCAAACTCATTTTTCTTTCAGGTATCAGTGCTCCTAGTTGTAGAAGAATGGCTGCAGAAGCGTGGCAACAGAATCCCTAAAGATCTGCACAATCCAGGCCTTGAATTAGAATAGGCCTGGAATTAGAATTGTGCTGAAGTTGTTGTGCTGAAGTTAACAAGAAAGTGGCCTTGATCTATTCTTGAATCCTGAGACCAAGTAACTTTGTTGTACTAACAGGCTGTGGCTGTAACAAGCTGCAGCTGTTAGGGAAGACATGTGCAAGGCCAAGGGAGATAGGGAGCAGAATGGGAATAAAGGGAGTAGCAAACCACAAGGCTAAAACATAGCTAACACAAATAGCTGCATGGATAGAATGCTTGTTCTAATCATGATAATTAGTGGTGTGAGAGCAGCGCGCGCTTAGGGGCTAATAACCAATTATATGTTTGCTTTGGGAACATGCTTGTGTATTGAGGCTATATAAGAAGTGTTAGAAGCCAATAAAGATGAGCAAGATGCATAACTCATATTGAGTAATTTCTTGACTCCGGCGGACCCCTCTCCCAACACCTAGTATTGAACCTTCTATTGCCGCCCTTCTTGCCACTGCATCTGCTCGTTGATTTCCCAAGATTACATCTCCTTGTCCCTTCTGATGAGCTTTGAAATGCATTACTGCTACCTCCTTGGGTTCTAAGACCGCTTGTAATAGCTTTATTATTTCATTTCCATACTTGATAGGGCTACCTTGTGCAGTTAGTAGTCCTCTTTCTTTGCAGATTGCTCCATAAGTATGAATAATGCTAAAAGCATACTTAGATTCTGTATATACATTAATCCTTTTTCCTTTTGCAATTTCTAATGCTCGAGTTAAAGCAATTATCCCTGCCTTTTGGGCTGATGTATTAGGAGGTATTGAATTAGCTTCAATATCTTCAATCATCTGAGTCACCACAGCATATCCTGCCCATTTTGCTCTGTTATAGACAAAGCTACTCCCATCTGTGAACAATTCCACATCTGGGCTCTCCAATGGTCTGTCTTTCAAGTCTGGTCTACTAGCAAAAACTTGCTTGATAGTACTTAAATAATCATGTTGTAGAGGTTCTTGTTCTGGCAGGGTCAATAGGGTGGCAGGGTTCAGGGAGGTTACTGTTTTAAGATCAGTCATCTTGTTTCAGCAATCCTGCTTGGTATCTCGCTAGTTGACTAGGAGAGATCCAGTGATGTCCTTTCTGTTCTAGAACGGCTGTTACTGCATGAGGCACTAGGACAGTCATTGGTTGTCCTAAAGTTATTTTTTGGGCTTCTTCAAATAACAATGCTGTGGTGGCTACAGCTTGTAGAGAAGCAGGCTAGCCTTTACCTACTTCATCTAACTGTTTAGAAAAGTGACTGGCCACTTCCAATCACCAAGCAGATGAATTAATACTCCCAGCGCCACCTGCTGTCTTTCATGAACATAGAGCTGAAAAGGTTTATACATGTTAGGTAAGTCCAAAGCTGGAGCTTCCATCAACTTCCTTTTTATATCATCTAATCCTTTCTGTCATTCTGGAGTCCATTCTAACAGTTCTCTGGGACCTTTTATGGCTTCATATAAGGGCTTAGCTATTAGTCCAAAATTTGGTATCCACATTCTGCACCATCCTGCCATTCCTAAAAATCCTTGTAGCACACTCTCTGACTTTGGCACTGCTATCTGACAAATAGCCTCTTTTTGCTCAGTTCCAAGTTCTTTCTGCCCCCTTGAAACTTCAAACCCTAAGTATTGAACTTTTTCTTGAGCTATTTGTGCCTTCCTTTTTGAAACTCGATAACCTGCAAGTCTCAGTAGGTTTAATAAACTAACTGTTGCTCCCAAACAGCGCGCTCTCTACTATTGGCTCCAATTAATATGTCATCTACATATTGAAGCAAAGTAATATCGAGGTATTTACCTTGCTGTGGCTCCTGGTTTTTTGCCAATCCATTACCAGAGTGGGGCTGTTCTTAAAACCTTGTGGGACCACAGTCCAGCGTAACTGCACTTTTCTTCTGGTAGTCAGGTTCTCCCATTCAAAGATGAAAAGGGTTTGACTCTGCTCAACAACAGGTATGCAGATGAAAGCATCTTTCAAATCCAGAACTGTAAAATAAACATTTGTCTCAGGTATGGTGGTTAAAAGCATATACAGATTTGGCACAACAGGATGAACATCTATAGTGATCTGATTTATTTCCCTTAAATCTTGGAACAACCTGTACTTGTGAGTCTTGGGTTTCTTTACAGGCAATATAGGAGTATTATACACAGATCGGCACTCTCGCAACAGTCTATGTTCTAGGAAAGCATTAAATATTGCTTCTAACCCTTTCCTGGCTTCCATCTTGATAGGGTATTCTTTTCCTTACCCGTTTTGCCTCAGGTTTCAACTCAGTTTTGATAGGAGACAAATTCTTTGCTCTGCCTGGTTTCTTAGATGCCCAAACCAAGGGAATTACTGCATTCAATACCACGTCCAGAATGTTGTCTTAAGGCTCCTCAAAAGTTTTATCTGTCAGCAAGCAAATTTGTGCTTTCTGTGCCGTATCAGGTGGGATGTGGAGCTGTACAGAATTCCCAGAGAAAGTTATGTGAGCATTCAGTTTGCATAATAAGTCTCATCCTAGTAGAGGAAGGGGACATTCTGGCATATACAGAAATGAATGAGTTAGTGTTTCCAATTGTGCATTCCATAGGTTTTAAGAAAGGCTGCATTGTTCGTTTTCCCATTGCCCCAACAATTGGGACTGTCATTTTACTTAAAGGTCCTTTACAACTAGTAATTACCAAATGAGTTGCTCCACTATCTATGAAAAAATCAATAATCTCATTCCCCAACTTCACTGGAACCAGGGGATCAGCTGGGGAAACTTCAATTTTCTGCCCTGGTCCCCTTCATTCATCATCTGAATTTTCTAACAAGATGAGGTTTACATACTTCTTGTCCCCTGACTCACTCTTTCCCCGCCACGTAGGACACTCATTCTTCCAATGTCATCCTTTTCTGCATATAGCACACTGATTCAGTCTCAATGGAGTGTGGCTCCAGCCTCCTCTCCCTCTGCCTCTTCCTCTTCCCCTACCTCTCACACTATTCCCATTTATAGCTGCTGCCAATAAGGATGCTTTTAACTTCATCCTGTTCTGGTTTTCTTTTCTTTCTCTTCTCTCTTATTATATACCTTATACACTATCTCTATTAATTGAGATATTGACATTCCCCCTACTCCATCCACCTTCTGTAATTTCTTCCTTATATCTTGTGCTGACTGCCCAATAAACAACATATTAAACATTCTCCGATTTGCCTCATCTTCTGGATCCAAGTCTGTCCATTTCTTTGCCACTTTACACAGTCTTTTAAAAAGCGGAAGGGTCTTCTTCCAAACCTTAGCTTACCTCATATATGCATAAACATATTTTTTGGCTTTGGTATCCCATGCTGAATTCCATACATTATCAATTGTTGGTATTGTTTCAGTAGGGTTCTCTCTGCCCTTATGCTGGGGTCCCACTCAGGGTCTGGTTTTGGCATAAACCGGTTAGGATCTCCTCTTTCATTTCTCCTTTCCCCTTCCTCCCTCGCCTTTTCCATAACCATCCTCCTTTCTCCTATAGTAAAAAAGGTATTCATTAATGCTTGTATATCCCCCCAGTTAGGATTATGTGTTAGCATGATGGTCTCTAACAAATGATGCAATCCTTCAGGGTTTTCCCTATATGACCCTACTGATTGTTTCCAATTCAGTAAATCAGAGGTGGTGAAGGGAACATGTACAAAAACTGGCTTGCTCTCTACTCCCACTGCTTGTCTAAGGAGGGACTTGTATTGCAGGCTGTTGTCCCCTAGTCTGACCTGCTATCGGACTGAACTTTCCATTTTCTTCTTGCATTTTACTTTTATTCTTACCCTCCCCGTGTGGATTTAGATGTTCAGGAGAGGCTACTGGTACCAGTAGCCATACATCTTCAGGTTCTTCTGACTCAGCTATGCAGCTTTTTCCCAATTTACAATTTTTGCAACAACTTGTTTTGTCTTTCTTTTTTTGAGTTTCCTCCCCCAGCACCAATATTCCATTACTATCCACAGTCAATAAGTTACATTTCTTCCATATTTCATAGCCATTTCTTAAAGAGAAAAACAAATCCACATAAGGTTCCTCATCCCATTTATCCAGCTTTCTACAAAACAACATTAATTGCAGTATTGTGTTATAACTTAATTTTCCATTTTCAGGCCATTTCCCCCCATAATTGAACTCATATTTTGGCTACCATTGTCTGCAATAGCATTGTAATTTTTCTTTAGTTAAGGGACCCCCCTCCAAACTTATTCAAGTGTTTCAGGATGCATCCCAGAGGAGTGCACTGGGAAACTTCTTTGGAAGTAGCTGTACCTATATTACACTTACTTCTGCTTAACCCAAAGTTTCATACACTCAGCTCTGACCTTCTGTCAGCAAAGACAAGGTATGTACCCCTTTCCTTATCATGCTTCTATGTGTTGAAACTTATAACTCTTAATCCTAATGCTGCGAACATTCTGAGTGCAACTTATGCAGAGGAATAATAACAGCTACTTACCAATTCCATGATCCCACCCCCACTGTACAAATATCTCTAATGGTGTTGCACCTTTGAGTCACTTACTGCCCAACAACAGAGATGGGCCAGAGGAGTCCTCGATCAACAGGTCAGTGCATGATGGAGTCCTGCTCGGTCCATGTTCTCCATGTCAGGGATGGCAAGATGATCCGGGCAAGGCCTTATGGCAGTCCCTTTGTGGTCACCAAAACTGTTATCCCAAATCTGGGTCCTTCACCTGGTGTGCAAGAGCCAATCCACACACAGAGCCAAGATATTTGTTTATTGCATGTCTGCGCAGAGATGGGTGCTAGGTGGTAAATCCACAAAGCTAGATTTGGGATAACACTAAGACCCAACGACACACGCACCTAAGAGTCATGGTCCCTCAAATTACTGATGCTGAGACACCCATCCGCTCCAGTTGCTGGCTCTAAGACTGCCACTCACTCCAGCTGCTGACACCACTGGTCATAGGGCACCTACACCCCTGGTCTGACTCCAGTTGCTGGCACCAAATCCACTCACGCCCATCTCACCAGTAGCTGGCACTCAGTCCTTGCAGCATACATATATACAGGGTAGACAGAGAGAGCTAAGAAAAGACTTAATAAGAAAATAGTACAGACTGTGGTGATCAGGCACAGGGCTCATCAGACAAGTGCACTGACCAGCCATAGTTTACATGCAACTGGCTCTTTTATATCCCCTCCTCTCTATTTCCCCCCCTTTGTTCCTCCCCTCCCCCCTTCCCCTAAAAATTCCTTAATAAGTTTTGCATAGTCCCACGGGACCCCCTCAAAAATCCCATCAATCAGTGATTGAAAACTTCTTTTGGTCTTTGGCATCCACTCTGTTATCCCTTGTCTATCAGGTTTGTGTGTCTGTATGATCTTTATCACTTCCCCCTTTACTTATTAACTGCTTTTGCATTGAAAAGGCCCTTGTTTGGATAACCTTAATAAAACAGATGCTCTCATGTTCCACATACCCTTACACCCCATCCCCCATCCCCCATATTGAAAAGCAAACATGATCTAATGGTGGATAAGCAGGATCTTACTAAGAGAAAGTTAATGTCCTTTTTCAGATAAGAAAAAAAAAACTATCTCATTTTAATGACTTCTCCTTCCACATGTCAAACTATATTACTTACTAGTAAGCGATTATTTTTGGGTGCAGTATCCTCACAAGACCAGATTATTAAAGTTGGAGATTACTGGAAGTTAGGTTATAGCACAGATTCCCTCCTAACCCTATGAGCAACCTGTCAGAGACCCATTAAATCAGTTCCTACTTATGCATTCAGACTGTAGGACTGTAGCAAAAGAGATATAAGGCAAGTGAAATCAACCTGTGGAGGACTTCTTCAGAGGACTTCTAGCACTCTTAAGGAACCTACTTTTTAATCAACAAAAATTGTCATTGCAAACTCTATAATAAATAAAAAAGTAACCATAGCACTTTCTTTGCTAAGGCATGTGCTCCCATATCAGTTAAATATCACTAGTGATCTTCTAAGGTCTCTTATGCAGAATATATACATGCAATAAGATAAGTGTCTCAGCTGAAATGCAAATACAGACACAAGCAGCTCACTTTTTGCACTTGTCAACACAAGAGTGCCCAGGCCATCTTGGCACAGTGTGGTGAGTGCTCTGTGCCATCCACCTTTAGGGGCCTCTCCGAGGAGCCTAGACCCCTTTCATTTCCCTGCAGAGCTGAAGTCCACCAGAGTTCAGAGACTGCCTGGGGACAGGATGTTGCCTCTCCGGGACACCAATCCCACAAGGGCCCCCTCAGAACAACGCGAGTACCCCCACAGTAGCAGGGCTTGCCCGGAACGGCAGACAAACCTGTCCCCAAGCCAGAAAAAAAGAAACGGCATATGCTCAAGGAAAGGGTTTCCCAGTAAATCGAGAAAAAGACAGATTCACCCGCCGAACGAACGAACGAACGAACGGACGGACAGTACGACATCCCGAGCCACCACCTCCCCTTTCCCTAAATACCAAAAGGAGAGCGGTAAGTAGCCCTCTCTCTGGGGAGTATTGCAATAACTGAATTGCTAGTTTTAGCCACGCCCTCGTTAGCGTGACGTAGTAGCAGTGACGGAGGCGGAACCAGCGGGCAGATTTTGGTAGGTCGTAGTGACGCATCCGCACCGCAGTCTGGCTTGAGACGGGGTGAAACGGCGACGAGTATCACTTTGGCTACTGATTTAGCCTATAAGTTACCTTGGTGGCTGTAGGACTACTGTGCTCCACTATGTTCAACGTGGAAAGTCTACAACGGGCCGAGCTTGGGGAGAGCCTCCTTACATGGGTGAGTGCCTGGGCCCAAGTAGGCCACCCAGCCTGGAGCAAGGTAGTCTGGCTGGAGGCATCCGTTGCGGTGCGCGTCTGTCCGCCCTATCCGGTCTTCCTCTCGGTGGCTCTATGGGTGGCTCGGGGTCTCTGTCCATCACCGCAGTCCCTGCGTCCCAGGACACACCCCCGCTCTCGGATGGATTTGAGTCCTTCTGGGGTTGGCGGAGTCCCGATGGACCTGCCCCACCTGACCAAAGCCCGGGGGCGGGATGGGGGGTCGTAACCTCCGTACGTAGAGGTATCCATAACCTTAACTCTTCTTTTGCCGGGAAAAACAAAGGAGCTTGCTCCCCGCGCGCGCCTGCACAGGAGTAAACAGGTTTCAATGTGTCGGAGAGTCTGGTGTGTATTTCCTTCCTGTCGCGTGCCTGGACTTGGTGGGCAAGTTGTTATCCATTGCTTTGATTGTGTTTCCATGGCCTCTCATGTTTTGTGCCTGTCCTGTTCGTGGCCGCGAAGGTCTTTGTATGTGTTTTGTTGCGACGGAGGGAAGACACAGTCACTCAATATGAGTGATCAGCAGACTTCATTTATTGTGCCTTACAGTCACCTTTTATGCCTTGTTATAATTAGCTCATACATATTACAAAAGTTAAGCTCATTATTGGTTAGTTGCCTAAATACCAAGCCCGCCCCTAGTTTCTCTTCTGTAGTTATCTGTTCCCACCTGCAACATTCTTTTCCCACCGAAATCTTCCTGTTATTGTGTAACTTTTGCTTTACTTCAGATAAGCTGAGAGCGATGTGCATTTTTGTCCAGCCAGCTGGACTATGTCTATGTGACCCTTTTCAGCTAGCCAGTTATCCACAATTCCCCCGTTTTTATTTTGGGCGACATAGGCTTGGTTGACCATTTTCAATAACAGCGTTTTAACACAGGAAAATACACAGCCAACTTATAAAATCTCAGTTCAGAAGTATAATTCCTGAAATACTTGAAAAATAAAGTTAGCTTGAAGCTTTAATTTAGATGCTCTTTCTGTTCCAGTGATATAAAAAGTTTAAAAAATTCAAAGGTAATTTTAAAGTTCTGAACATGGACTAATGCAAGCTCAAAACCCAAAAAGAAACCAAACTGATGTTTGACTAGGAATATTTGCAAATATTTTAGTGGAAAATCCCTGGCCATTAACAATTTTCTGTCCAAATAACAACTGCCCTTATGCAACCAACCAGTCCATACATTTTCTGAAGAATACCTCACTGATATCAAAGAATTAACAAAGGGAAAAAATTAGTTCTAAGCTATATACATTCATAAGTGGATTTTTCAATAGTTACATACAGATTTACACACTAAGCCATAATGGCTTGTAGGTGATACACACAAGAAGAGTACGTTGCTTATCTGTCTGAATGTCTATGCTAAATTTGATAACTATGCCACAAGCCAAGCCTACATGGGTGCTGTATGTTATGCACGTTCCTTAACAAACAGTATAATAGACAAATTCCCAAGATCTAGTCCCCAACCTAATTATATTATTTTGTAGCCAATTAAGGAAAATAACACAAATGTGCATATCTACATGTGCACACACCTTTTAGTTCAGAACCAATCTGTGATAAAAGGCCTTAGCCTTATGGCATCATGGAATCTTAACGAGTACAGTAATTAAAAATGCAGTCTTACTGTAAGTGCGATTTATGCTGACATTCCCTCAAATGCTACACGTGAGTATTTCTCACTCAACTGCCTCAAGTTAAAATTGTAGTATTTGTTAATATGTATTAAAAAATCATTAATTCTCTACAATAGCAGTTGACTTCCATAACACTATGTAAGCAAAAGAGGCTTAAGATGGGTTTTCTGAATACTAACAATGAATTTTAGACTGTCTAAACTCAGGTCTTGAAAGATTTCACTCTGCCAGACGTAGAAACACTGTTGCACTCCAGTTGTGATATCCCTTTTCCCAAGTTGTCACATGCACATCTCGCTCAAGCAACATTATTGTTAAAGTTTCTCTCTGCTACATAAAAGCATATTGCACTTGTAGATATAAAAGACAGCACCCTTACTTAGATTATTACCTTATTACCTTGTAACTCTTAGTATACCTTGTATCTCTGATTTCATCACTTCAAAAATTCACCAGGAGCAGATAAAACCACAGCATCAGACTAAACTACACCTTAACTGCCGATTCAAATAAAGGCATTCTCTTCAGATGTGCCTAATGCTTACAAATAATTTTGGCTGGTTTTGATCAAAAAACTATTATTACAATAATGATCAAAAATAATAATCCCGTTTGCAAAATGCCTTTAAACCAGCCTCCTAGTCCCACCCAATTTCCACATTCAGAATACAGCATAAATACAGAATACAGAATAAATTATCTCCATCAAGGCAAAAAGGCTTCTCTTTAAGCACAGAGATGTTTGCTAGTTCAAGGCAGAAACCCATTTCTTGTAGGGGACATCTGAAGCACTTTTTTTGGTGGGTTTGTAATCAATTCCGTATTTTTCCTTGAGAAGCTTAAGCTGTTCCTCTTGTTTCAGGAGTGTTTCCAACTCTGATTTGTCGAATAGGTCCATATTTCCCAAAGATATCATACATTTCCTCCGCTGTGATTTTATACGGCAGGTTCCGAATATAAAGGATCCGATTGACCTCTGGGGGCAGCCAGATGTTAGCTCGCTTGGCCGCTTGCATCGCCATGGCGCCGATCGGAGGGGGGGGGGGGGCGGTGCCGCCTTGGAGAGAAACCGCGGCCGGGAAGGGCCCTGCCGGGCCGCGCCGCCGCTCGCCGCTGCCGCGGGGGACCCGGATGCTATCCCATACGCTAATAACCCGGGTAATGCCTTGTTACAATCTATGTCCCGAACGCTCCGCTTTTCTAAAAAGCATTTGAGCAAATCGCACGTCGCTTGTCTCTCCATACCTTCGTCAGCGCTGTTGCAGCCTTTGCGAGACTTCGGCGACGCGTGGCTGGCGGGACCCTCTGTAGGTGCTCCCGGGCGCGGGGACTGTGCCCTTCCGCCTCCTGCGCTGCTTTCAGGACCGGTACCCGAATCTCCGTCGAACCGTGGCTCGCAGGTTCAGCCCTCTCTAGGGTCCCTGTTCGGGCGCCATTTGTCGCGACGGAGGGAAGACACAGTCACTCAATATGAGTGATCAGCAGACTTCCTTTATTGTCCCTTACAGTCACCTTTTATGCCTTGTTATAATTAGCTCATACATATTACAAAAGTTAAGCTCATTATTGGTTAGTTGCCTAAATATCAAGCCTCCCCCTAGTTTCTCTTCTGTAGTTATCTGTTCCCTCCTGCAACATTCTTTTCTCACCGCAATCTTCCTGTTATTGTGTAACAAGGACAGCCAAAGACAGTGTATTTTGCTTTACTTCAGATAAGCTGAGAGCGATGTGCATTTTTGTCCAGCCAGCTGGACTATGTCTATGTGACCTTTTTCAGCTAGCCAGTTATCCACAGTGTTTCCTAACCGTTGTCTGCGTTTGAACTGGACTACATGCATCAGTAGCTTCATGGTGTGTTTTTACTCACAGAACAGCTAGAACTTATTGGACATTGAACCTGCATTTGCAGCTACTCTGCATTTTGAGACATGGAACATACCTGTGTAACTGTAACATAATTGTGAAACTGCCATTTCATTAGCAGTTGACTTATTGGTGTAGCTGTCTAGAATCATTGGCTTCCCAAACACACATTAAGAAAATTGCCAAGTAAATATCTACCGTATGAAATTGTGGAACGTTTCTGTTAATTCTCAACAATAACTCATTTGGCTTTTAGAAACTTATCCTGTAAAAGGTGGGAGATGGAGTAAGCTTTGAAGTTCATGAAAATTATTTGGGTTATGAAAATGATGATTTAGGTTTCTCTGTGAAAGTCAAAGTGAATAAGGAAAGGACATCCAATACCTGTTAAAAGGGAGTGGGTAGCTTGAAACGTACACAAGACTGAGTTTTATGGGAAGAGTTGTTTATATTATGCCAGCTGTACCAGGGTCTCTCTTTCCTTTGCATTCCTGCTAATTCTTGTGTCTTCACCAAGGTTGTTATTTGTCCTCCTTTTTGCTCTCTGGTGTTTTTTCCCCTCTCCCCTGCAAATGTTGAAGAAGACATGGGAGTACTGGTGAGTTTCATGAGGAAGCATATGTGTGTATGAACACTGGGAAAGAAAAGCCAAGTGAAAGGCTTGTTTTAAGACTGGTACAAGGAAGGAAGGTCTACAAGGGGGTGATAGAAAGAGTTGCTATGTGTTGTTAGCATCCATGTGCTCCTGCTTTAGTTGTTTTAGGTATGCTTCCTACTTCCCCCACCTCCCCCCCCCAGTCCCAAATTGCTTCTTGGCTTGTTAACTTTTCAAATAATGTACAAATTAACTCTTGCTGTGCTTCCCGTCATCTGCATGCATCAATATCCTTGTGAGCTATTGTAATTACTGATTTTTCTCTTGTATTGTAGTGGTCTGTTAAGAATGAACTGATCTGTTGATCCTACTTCTTATCCAATTTTAGGTTTGATTAAAATATCTTTGTATTGTTAGAGCAAAGGTGCTATATGAAAGTCTGTGTCAATAATTCTTAAAGACATTTTAGGACTAGAAATAGTTTGACAGTTATTTAAAATATGCTGTTTGAATTTGGTTTTAAAATAATTTAAATAAAATTTCAGAAATGTTAAAAAATATTTCATGACATTAAAGTATGTGTGGTAGTTTGACCTTGGCTGAATGCCAGGTGCCCACCAAAGCTGCTCTATCACTCCCCCTTCATCAACAGGACAAGGGAGAGAAAATATAATGAAAGGCTCAAAGTTGAGATAAGGACAAGGAGAGATCACTTACCAGTTACTGTCATGGGCAAAACAGACTCAAATTGGGGAAATTAATTTCATTTATTACCGTTCAAATCAGAGCAGGGTAATGAGAAATAAAACCAAACCTTAAAAACACCTTCCCCCCACCTGTCCCTTCTTCCCAGGCTCAACTTCACTCCTGAGTTCTATACCTCCTCCCCACCCCCAGCAGCCAAGGGGGACAGAGAATGGGAGTTGTGGTCAATTCATCACACGTTGTCTCTGCCACTCCTTCTTCCTCAGGGGGAGGACTCCTCACACTCTTCCCCTGCTCCAGCATAGGATCCCTCCCACGGGAGAGTTCTCCACGAACTTCTCCAACGTAAGTCCTTCCCAAGGGCTACGGTACTTCAGGAACTGCTCCAGTGTGGGTCCCCTGCAGGGCTATGAGTCCTGCCAGCAAACCTGCTCCAGCGTGGGCTCCTCTCTCCACGGGTCCACAGGTCTTGCCAGGACCCTGCTCCAGCATGGGCTTCCCACGGGGTCACAGCCTCCTTCAGGGCACATCTACCTGCTCCAGCGTGGGGTCTTCCATGGGCTGCAGGTGGATATCTGCTCCGCTGTGGACCTCCATAGACTGCAGGGGGACAGCCTGTCTCTCTATGGTCTTCACCATGGGCTGCAGGGGAATCTTTTCTCCAGCACCTGGAGCACCTCCTCCCCCTCCTTCTTCACTGACCTTGGTGTCTGCATAGTTGTTGCTCTCACATGTTCTCACTCCTCTCTCCAGCTGCAATTGCTGCTGTACAGTGTTGTTTTTTTCCCCTTCTTAAATATGTTGTCACAGAGGCTGATTAGCTCAGCCTTGGCTAGCAGCAGGTCTGTCTTGGAGCTGGCTAGTATTGGTTCTATTGGACATAGGGGAAGCTTCTGGCATCTTCTCACAGAAGACACCCCTGAACACCACCCATGCCCCAAACCCCCCAAAACCTTGCCATGCAAACCTAGTACAATTTGCTGACTAGCTAGAGGACTAACAGAATGCATAGTTAGAGGTAAAGGCTTCTTTGGTGGAAAGGAGGCTTCTCTTTATGGCTAAATATTATATGAAACAATGCTCTATATGTATTCTAAAGGACTGTTGTCTTGCTCAACCTCTGTGTGTGCTCAGGTCCAGTAGAAGTTTGGATAGTGCTGATAAAAAATGAAGTAAAATAAAATAATGGTTCTTTTTTGTGGAGGGGATGAGGACCAATATATCTAGATGGATTTTGCTTGTGAACTGTTAGGAAAAACATTTTTTTCTTTCGTGGTTTTTTTTTTTTTTCCTTGCATGGCACTGAAAAGTATTGGAATCAACTAGTGATTGTCCCTGCCATGTTTCAAATTTGAAGGTGAGGAAATCAGTTTGCTCAGTGATAAACTTTATTGTTACTTTTGAACCTTTTTTACAAACCTGAACTGTTAATAAAAATCACCTTGGGACAAGGAACAGGAGAGAACAGGAAAGTTTGAAATGTTAATTCTGCTTTATGGCATTGTCCATCTGTAGGAATTATATACTTGGACATGTGATCATTCTTAAACAATGTAAGTATTTACACTTCTTGATCATGAAATTGCATCTGTGAAGATGTATCCTTGTCCGTCTCTGTAGGAGTGGTCCATAGAGAGGGACCAAGCAGTATCCCTGAAGTTTAACATCCCATAGAACATTTATTTAAATATTCCAACTAATCTATGCCCTTTTACATTTTTTTCCTCATTCTTTGCATGCTGACCTAGCTTCTGGTTTTGATTAGCAGAAATATTAGTAAATATTTCTTAAATGGCATTAGAATTAGTCAACACAGTTGTGTTTCTTAGGTGAATGTGTGGGGGTTTTTTGCTATTTTAGCCATTTCAGTGTTTTTGTGTGAATGTGGCTTTGAAAATGGCTCAGTTCAATTAAAAAAAAAAAAAAAAGTGTGATTCAGAATTGGCTTTTGTTCTGGCCCTACCTGGATTTTAAAATTGTTTTGGCTGATCTGGTTTTACAGTTGATTAGCTGGGGTGCATCTCCCCTTAAATTGCAAAACATGAGACTAAAGATCTCTTTTGCAAGTTTCAAGTGAAATAGGTAATATAAATAAATAAAACTTTTCTTTGTTTGGCTCTTCCCTCAAGTCCCATAATGATTCTTGGGAAACTGCTCATTTAGATGGCAAAAGAGCTGTTACAACTTGGAAAAGACTGGTCATCTGAGATCTATTGTGCTGGGAAAATTGTTCTTAAGAACTGGTTTAACTTCCTGGATTGCTTGTAAAAGCAATTCACATCCACAGTGAAGTATTTAACTGATTTGTCAATGTTTTGAGGAGATAAGGCTTTGCAAAGAGGTCTGAGAAACTGATCAACCTAAACTGTGTTGCTGGCATTGATATAGGTGACCTGAAATTGCTCCTCTGACAACCTGTGCTTTTCTTTTGATCTATGAGAATATCTCTCAAGTATCATATAGTAATCTCAGGCATGCAATATATTTGATATCTTTAAACCAGAGCAAGCCACTTTACCTATAAATGTTTTGGTTTCATTTTTTAATACTCCCCTCACTGTTTTGAGTTATGTTAAAGTTTATTATTTGGGTTCTGTTATAGTCTCAACCATTCTGTGATTCTATTAACATCTTCATTAATAATCTGGATGATGGGGCAGAGCGTACCCTCAGTAAGTTTGCTGATGGCACAAAAGTGGGAGGAGTGGTTGATATGCCAGAGGGTCATGCTGTCATCCAGAGGGACCTGGAGAAATGGGCTGACCGGAACCTCATACAGTTCAACAAGGGGAAGGGTAAAGCCCTGTACCTGGGGAGGAACAACCCCAGGCACCAGTACATACTGGACACCACCCAGCTGGAAAGCAGCTTGGCAGAAAAGGACCTGGGGGTCCTGGTGGACAACAGATTGAACACAGAATCATAGAACAGCCCAGGCTGGAAGGGGCTTGAAATATAATCTGGTCCAACCTTTCATGGAAAAGGGAGCCTAGATTAGATTACCTAGCACCCTTTCCAGTTCCATCTTGAAAACTTGCAGTGATGGGGACTCTACCACGTCACTGAGGAGGTTGCTCCAGTGACTGTTCAGACTGTAAAAATTTTTTTTCTTGTATCAAGGTGAAACCTCTCCTAGTGCAACTTGTACCCATTGCCCCTTGTCTTCTCCATGTGGCTCCCTGTGAAGAGAGAGCCTCTGTCTTCTTTGTGGCCACTCTTTTAGTATTGAAATACTGTGATGAGGTCCTACCTGAGCCTCCTCTTAACTCCTTCAGTCTTTCCTCATAGGACAGGTTCTCCAGCCATTTGACCATCTTTGTGGCCTTCCTTTAGACCCTCTCCAGTCTGCCCACATCTGTCTTGAATTGTGGGGACTAGAACTGGACACAGTACTCCAAGTGCAGCCTGAAAATTGGTGAGTGGGATAATCACATCTCTGTCTCTGATAGCAATGCCCCTGCAGATGCAGCCCAGGATCCAATTTGCCTTTGTTGCTGCAGCAGCGCACTGCTGACTTATGTTCAGCTTGTTGTCCACCAGGACCGCCAGGTCTCTTTCAGCAAGGCAGCTCCTCAGCCACAGAGCCTAGCCTGTACTTGGCTCTTTGGTTATGTCATCCGAGGTGCAGGACTTTGCACTTGTCTCTGTTAAACTTCATACTGTTCTTGCTAGCCCACTCTTCCAGGTCTCTCTGTGAAATTGCTCTCCCTTAGAATCATAGAATCATTTAGGTTGGAAAAGACCTTTAAGATCATCAAGTCCAAACGTTAACCCAGGACTGCCAAGTCTGAGGAGATTGAGACACGGACTCCTGAATCTGACCAGAAGACCCTTTATTAGTCCAAAACCCATGCTTATATATCCTTGTTTGTTATTCACGCGCAACGTACTAAATTATCATTGGTTAATCAATACTGTTCACACACTTCTTGGCTACATGTAATTGTTTAATTACTAAGCTACAAACACACTGAACTTCTTGCATTTTTTTTCTCTCTTCTTTCTTATCTCTGTGAGTTTCATGTTCTCAGCCAGCTGCCGAGATGGCATTGCGCATCTGCTTCAGCCTCACTTCATATCCCATTTTTCTTCCAGGCATTCAGCCAACCTTATTTTACTTTCTTTCTTTCTTCTTTAGCCTTCAAGGTCCTTCACAGGCATTGCAGCCTCCAGCACCTGCCACAAAGCTCTCTACACAAGTCCACCACTAAACCATGTTCCTAAGCACCACACCTATGCTAAAACATGAGCCAATGACGTGTCCTTGCCACAAAGAGGGCAAAGGTATCCTGGGCTGCATTAGGAGCATTGTCAGCGGGTCGAGGGAGGTGTCCCTTCCCCTCTACTTTGCCCTGGTGTGGCCGCATCTGGAGTCCTGTGTCCAGTTCTGGGCTCCCCAGTACAAGAGAGACATGGAGCTACTTGAGAGTCCAATGAGGGGCCACGAAGATGATTAAGGGACTGGAGCATCTCTCCTATGAGGAAAGACTGAAATTGCTAGGATTGTTTATTCTAGAGAAGAGAAGGTTCAGGGGGGATCTTATTGATTTATATAAATACCTGAAGGGAGGGTGCATAAAGGATAGAGCCAGGATCTTTTCAGTGGTGCCCAGTGACAAAGACAATAGGCAATGGGCACAAATGGAAAAACAGGAGGTTCCGTCTGAACATCAGGAAACACTTTTTTGTACTGTGGGGACGACTGTGCGCTGGAAGGGGTTGCCCAGGGAGGTTGTGTTGTCTCCCTCCTTGGAGATATTCAGAAGTCATCTAGACAGCCAGCCCTAGGTGGCCCTGCTTGAGCAGGGGGTGTTGGATAAGATGACCTCCAGAGGTCCAACCAATCTCAGTGATTCTATTATGGCATTGCTCAATTTCATTTATCTCTTGGATTTAGAGCATTTTTGTATATGTTCCTGAATATTTTTTCAGGGTTTTAAACGCCTGAGAGAGCTTTTGTTTCCTGATTTTTCAGCAGATTTGCCATGATGGTTCTTGAGGCAGCTAGGGTAGCAGCAACTGGAATGAAACTGAGCAAGGGACTTGAACCCAACTACTAGTATATCAGAATTGATTGTTTTAAGCCTTAGCAGTGTTTGCATCCCATTGTCATTGCAGAATTAGTATCCTACCAAACAAATTTCACAATACCAGGTCTTCTTGATCACAATCTTAATAATTATAATTATACTAATATAAGGACTTCTCAATTACAATCTAATAATTATACTAAAGTTAAACATTAAACTTCTGGTACTACTGGCATCAACTCCTCCCTTTTCTTTTGAGGCTATTTTCTATGATTATAGCCTCATTTCTAAATAATCATTTTATTATATCGTTGTGGGTTGCGAGTGGCGGGGAATAACATGCAGCCGACTCAGTATGAGTGATAAAGCCAACTTCTTTATCTTTACTGCACATACCTCCCTGCAACTCCGCAGCCATCAGCACAGCTGGCAACCTCAGCTGAGGCCTAGTCTTGATAGCACACCAGTTAGATTTGGCTCTCCTCGTACAAATGCTCTAATGCTCTAATGATCTGTGACCCTTCTCATCCAGCCATTCTTCAACAATTCCCCCTTTTTCTTTTTGTACGAGCAGGGCCTGATTCACAACATGATCTAAGCTTTTACGCATACATGACAATAAGCAAGAAAATAATAATAATAATACTATGATTACAATCATGATAAGCATAGCGCTTTGCAAAAGGCTCTTTATCCATCCTGACAAACCAAACCAATTTGTAAAACCTTCAAGACCAAAGAATCCCTTGTCTTGCTGGATTTTATCAGCATGGTTGATTAATTCTTTTATTTTTCTGTGGATGGAATTAGAACGATCTTCTAAATCCATACAACAGAGCCCTTCAAATTCTTCACACCCGTGCCCGTGGGCTAAAAGCAAAAAATCTATTGCCATGCGATTTTGTAAGACAGCATGCTGAGTCTGAGCTAAATCATCTGCTAGTTCTCCTAAAACTCTATTAGTCAAATTTGCTTGTTTAGTTACCCAACAAGACAGTTCTTTTAGGTTAGAATGTGCTTTACCAGCAACCAAGCCTGGAAGAAATATTGAAGCAGCAATAAATTCCCCATAATTCCATAATTTTACGTTATCATCACAGTCCTTTTTTTAATTGGACCGTTGTATCTCTTTTCCAGCGTGTGGGATGAGTTTTATTGGGGTGATGATGTGGTAGTGCTAGACTTAAACGACCAATTGTACGTGGGCCATCAATAGGTCGGAAAGGAATTCCATTCCATGCACTATTACCACAAATAAGAAACAATCTGGTTGGCAATTTCCTTGGGAAGGTGGTAGCAGGTGTTAGACCCTGATAGGTTTTTGTGTCCTTTTTCTTGCTTGCTATTTGCTGTTGCTGTAGGTGCCCGTATGCTGCGGTTCTAAGTTCTGATTCTTCACATCCTGTTTACATACCTGACAATTTGTGGCCATCTTAAAGGTACACAGCTAAGTCTTTGAAGTCAACTAACTTATCTGCAGACCCCAACAGTGGGTTACAAAGAGGTACACATTGAATCAAGCAACAAGAAATGAAAATTATGATTACAATTAAAAAATTAAAAGGACTAATTGTTTAAGCCATCCTAAGTTAGGGAGCCAGGATGTTAACCATGAAAAATCCAACCCTTCTCTCTCTGCAAATCCTTTGGTTAAGTCCTTTAGTTGTTGAATCTTTTTCTCCACTAATTGTGAATTATCTGATAAATTAAAACAACACATTCCCTTAAATTCCTCACATCCATGATTGTGTATAAGTAATGAATAATCTATTGCTGCTTGATTTTCTAGTGTTGCTTCCCTAACCTGAGTAATTTCAGATCCTAAGGCTGTTAAAGCCTGTGATGTGTAATTTATATCTTTCACTAAAGCATGTGCAATTCTTTTTAAATGTGTGGTAATTCATAGCTACTCTGACTCCAGGCACTAGAAATGCTGCTGAGGTCATTTCAGTACTACTAAATAGGGTCACTTGTGAATCGCATTCCTCTGATATAAGGTGAGTGGCCCTTTTCCCTTTGGGTTTAGATTCTAGGGGTTTTCTGTCTATCAGTAGAGGTGCTAGCCTTCCCTATAGCACAAGGGCCTCTTGTTATATTAGTTGGATCATACGTATATGCCAGTTTTCCACATAATAATCATCCCAGAGGTAGCTTAGTATGAGCCCAGGCATAACTCACTTTTTCAATTTGATTACTTAGCAAAGGGGGTTGGAGGTAAGTATAGTTCTCACACTTTTGACTACAGTTCTCAAATGTGGCACATCAATCAGCTGGAAGACAACCTCACACTTTAACTTTTATCATTCCTCTTTCCTTAAATTTAGTTGGTTTTCCCATATCATATATATTTCCGTATGTCAGTTTTAAGTCATGAAAGTCTTTAAGCATGGAATAATTTTTCAGAATATCAAATGGTGTGGATATTCTTATTAGACAGGAATTATACATCTCACCTACTGAATTACCTGACCCCATGCAGAAAGAAGAAGTATTGGATATCTCTCTGGCCAACAGCTCCCAAATATTTCTATTATGATCCTACTGTGGGAATAAATCTTGAGGATTATTAAAGTTTAAAAGGATTGTAAAGATGCTTACAAAGATTAACACATTCATTTTGCTATTAATCTAAGACACTGTTACCTTATTTATTATTCTCAGTTTCCTTAGTGAATTTTATTTTCAGTGATGGTTGTTGCTGTACTGTCCATGAGGTTGGGACCTTCTTTATTCTTGAATAATGGATCCACGGTCCTCTAACCCCAAATTTTCACTGCTGTGTAGGTGGTTAAAAGAACTTGAAAAGGTCCCTTCCACTTTCCAGTCAGAGGTTCTGCATTCCATTATTTGATATAAAACCAGTCTCCTGGTTGGAAGGGATGTGCAGGGGTATCTAATTCAAGAGACCCATTGGTTACTACAAACCTCTGTAGTTCTTGTAAAGTTTTCCCTAAAGAAATAAGATTAGCTTTAAGGTCCAAATCTCCAATTATATATGTGGAACATGGAACGTGTGGAACCTGATAGGGTCACCCATACACTAATTCATATGGGCTTAATTTACCTTTTCATTTGGGTTGAATTCTGATTCTTAATAATACCAAAGGCAACACTCATACCCAGGTCATTGATGTCTCCTGACAAATTTTGGCAAGTTGCTGTTTGACTGTATAATTCATCCGTTTCACCTTACCACTGGATTGTGGTTTATATAAGATGTGACAATCCCAGGTTATGGATAGAGTCTTACTCAATTGTTTTATAATTCTAGCAGTAAAATGCGGTCCATTGTCAGATTATATACCTAAAGGAATTCCAAATCAGGGAATTATCTCTTTCAATAAAATTTTAGTCACTTCTCTCACCTTGTTGGTGCGACAGGGAAAGGCTTCAGGCCACCCAGAAAAGGTATCAACTAGTACCAGAATATATCTATATCCTTCTTTTCTGGGTAACTCATTAAAACCTATTTGCCAATAGTCCCCAGGTGAATTTTCTTTTTGTCACTCCAAGAACCAATCTATTGCTAATATTTGGATTGTTCCTGAGACAAATTTCACACCTTCCTGTGACAGACCGAACAATTTCAGTCATTGCTCTACTCATAACTGTCTTTTGTAAATGTTTGACTAAATTCTCTGTTCCCCAATGTGACTTATTATGTTCCTTCTGGGCTCTTGTCAGTGCCGGTGGAATTATTATTTGGCCTGTGGGCATGACTGTCCATCCTCTTTTTCCTTCTTTAGCCTGTAATTTTTTAATTAGCTTAATATCCTTTTCATCATATTTTGGTGATCTGTCAGGCAAGACTATTTCTTTTTCAGGAACTAGGGTCGAGATACCTTTTTCTGCTGCCTCTTTTGCAGCTTTATCCACTAGTTTATTACCCAATTCTGGAACAGTTTTACCTGTTTGATGTGATTTGCAGTGCATTACTGCAACTTCTGTTGGTTTCTGGATACTCTCCAATAGTTCTTGTATTTGTGTGGCATGTTTGATTGTAGTCCCTTGTGATAACAACAGTCCTCTTTCTTTCCAAATGGCTCCATGAGCATTGGCTATTACAAAGGTGTATTTCAAATCAGTCCATCTATTAACCTGTTTTCCTTTGCTCAAGTCCAAGGCTTGTGTAAGAGTTATTAATTCAGCTTTCTGCATAAATATATTTGAAGATAATGCCTGAGATTCAATTACCTTGTCAATGATTGTCACGGCATATCCAGACATCTGCTTCCTGTCCCAGACAAAATTGCTGCCATTCATGTATAGTTCCCAGTCTGGGTTCTCCAAGGGAGTGTCCTTGAGGTCAGGCCTGCTAGAATAAACTTCTTCAATCATTTGTAAGCAGTCATGCTCAGGTGTTCCTTCTACTTGTTCAGCAGAAAGAAACACAGCAGGATTGACAACTGTTGTGGTTTTAAGTTGTATATCATCATGTTCCAACAATGCTACTTGATACTTCAGCATACGACTAGGAGATAACCAGTGGTTTCCTTTTTGCTCCAAAACAGTAGCTACCATGTGTGGAACATATACAGTCATTTTCTTTCCCATAGTGAATTTGAGGGCTTCTTCAATCAATAATACTGTTGTTGCTACTGCTCTTAAACAGCCCAGCCATCCCTGGCTTACATTATCTAATTGTTTGGAGAAATAAGCAACTGCTCTTCACTGAAGTCCGAGATATTGTGTCAGTACCCCAAGAGCTACTCCACTCGTGTAAAAAGTTCAAAGAAATTTATAAGATAGGGCAGTCCCAGGGCAGGAGCTTTCATCAAAGATTGTTTCAATTGTCTGAATGCAGCCCTGCTTTCCTCAGTCCAATTTAAATATCTATTCTAAGAGGTTTTGAGTAACTCATATAGAGGCTTTACCAATAGTCCATAATTCATGATCCATGAATGACACCATCCTGTCATTCCCAAAAAGGCTTACAGCTCCTTTATGATATTTGGTTCAGGGAGGCAGCAAATAGCTTCTTTTCTTTCAGATCCTAATTGTCTCTGACCTTTTAAAATTTCGAATCCCAAATAAATAACTGATTCTTGAACAATTTGAGCCTTTTCTTTTGCCACTTGGTATCCACTAATTCCCAAGAAATTCAGAAGGCTTATGGTCAAATCAGTACATTGCTTCTTAGTTTCTGCTGCAATTAAAATATCATCTACATATTGCAACGCAGTGACTTAATTATTTTATTTTCTCCAAGTTTCCAATTCTTTTGCTAGTTGGTTTCCAAAAATAGTGGGGCTATTTTTAAAGCCCTGAGGCAGAACTGTCCAGGTATATTGTGTTTTCCTTTCTGTTTCAGGTTTTTCCCATTAAAATGCAAAAAGCTCTTGATTTTCAGTATCAAGAGGAATGCAGAAAAAGGCATCTTTTAAATCCAACACCATAAACCAACCCTTTTCTCCTGTAAGTGACGTCAGCAGCATATATGGGTTTGCCACCATGGGGTGAATATCTTGGACTATCTGATTTATTGCCCTTAAGTCCTGAGCTAGCCAGTAGCTCTTGCCATCGGCCTTTCTAACTGGTAAAATGGGGGTATTATATTTTGACTCACATTCTATCAGTGACTTGTATTTTATAAATTTTTGTATCATAGGTGCCAGTCTTTGCTTTCCTTCTATTTTCAGGGGATATTGTTTAATTCTTACTGGAGTTGATCCTGGTTTCAATTCAATTCTCACTGGCTCTGCTTTCTTGGATCTTCCAGAAATTTCTCCTGCTCACACAATGGGAATTAAAGCATTTTTTGGAAGGAACTGGTATATCCTTCGAGGTTATGTTCTGTAATAAAAAGGCTGCCACTTCAACACTTTAAATTTCAAGAATTAGGATTTCAACTTCT